>NW_015552532.1:329080-329244 GCF_001515605.1 Sinocyclocheilus anshuiensis
AAGCCACCACTGTCTCTGCACCCATTTACCTAAATTCATTACTTCAGACTTTTGTGCCCTCTAGAAGCTTGCATTATGCAAGTGAACGGCGATTTATTGTGTCATCCCAGAGAGGCACAAAATCACTTTCACAGACTTTTACATTAACTGTTCCCTCCTGGTGG
>NW_015552532.1:329583-335083 GCF_001515605.1 Sinocyclocheilus anshuiensis
CTCTAAGCGAGATCCCAATTCGTCGGTCATCCGACGTGACGTCGAGAGTGACCGACTGAAAGGGAACCATGGTTTTACTAAAGTGACTGTATAGTTCAACTATGGTATTTGTTTATTTCCATGGTTACCACTACAGTAAACATATTTTAACCATGTGTAAACAAAAATATAACTTAATATGTTGCAATTAAGGCATATTGAAATTCTATCTGTTTTCTTTTTATTTATTATATGATTTAAAAACCCTTGCTACGTGTACTGCATTAAGCTAACAGACTTGCTATAGCACTTGCATATAATTGCTCTCTTGTTGATTTTGATTGCTTCCATTGTCCTCATTTGTAAGTCGCTTCGTTAAGTGGGTATCATTACCCATTTTACTCTTAGTAATTTAATAATTTAATCAATTTCATAATTTAAAAGTTCAGTTTAGAAGTATCGTATCAGTATTGATATCGATATTGACGATACTGGCCTTTAAAAGTATCGGTATTGTATCGAAAACAAAATAAGTGGTATTGCCAATCCCTAGTTTCTGTATCTGGTTGTTTTGTGAGAATTTGCAGCGCGTGTGTTGTCAAATTGATGATGTTTTCTTAATTGGCTGGTGTTTTTTCTTTTTGCATGTGTTTTTCATTTGCAGCGCGTTGAGCTCTCTCGGCTACAGTAGGCATTTCCCCCCAGATCTTGAATTTTGGGTTCCTCTTATATTAATTTTGGTGGAATTTTTGCTCAGCTGTTTTCTAAACAGTAACAAACTAATTTTTGAAGCAATGAATGTATGACTGTACAGTATGTCAGATATAAAATGTTAAATAACTTATTAATTTACTTGTGAGTAATTACTGAGGGGTTAACGTGTTTTTCACTTTAAAATAATGGTCCAGATCACTAGTAGTTCCTTAGTAGCACTTTAGCTTTAAAGTGAAAAATACATTAGCCTCTCACAAGCTTTACCTTGTCAGCCTGCAGGAACTACTAGTGATCTGGACCATTATTTTAAAGTGAAAAACACCTTAACCACTCAGTAATTACTAAGTAATTTAATAAGTTATTTAACATATTTTATATCTGACACATACATTTGTGTGAGGCACTAGTGATATTTTATCAGACATTGTAATCTGGAATATGCGGTTTTGTGCTGAACACAATACCCAATTGTTCAATTTTAAGACGTTACTGTTGTGATTAGTAATTCATCGGTTATTCTTTATTAATTGGTCATAGTTTGCAAGTAGTTTTCAATGAGGATATTTTTTTTTTAGTAATTATCAAATATCTAATAAGGAACTACCTTTGTCCTAAATTTGCTACTACTTACTGCTTAGTTAATCTTGCTTCTCTATTAGTTAATAGTATTAAGTTAAGTGTTAATGTAGTACTACCTATTACTTCCTGCATAGTTACTTGTTAACAACGGACCATTATTCTAAAGTGTTACCCATTGTATAAGCAATCATCAAACATACTCTTTCCCTACAGCATTGCTAAGTAGCTTGTAGCTTGGGAAGGTTCAAGTAATGAGAATAATATATGTTTATATATTACAGTAATGAGAATTTGGGTGGTATTGTAAAGTATTTATCAAAACAATGTCACAATGCAAAAATAAATAAATAAATACATAAATCTTAATGGTCATAAAATACTTTTCTTTCTGCAGTATATAACTTGTTTCTATTGTTTTTGGGTGCAATATATATATAAGCCTAAGAGTTCTTTGTGACATTCACTCAGCAGCACTGATGGAAGGAGAGAGCATGCAGAGGCTGGCAGCAAATCAGGTTCATCGTGGCAAGAGGAGCGATTGCCTCCTTCACTCTCTCTCCCCTGACCTCCAGTTTCTCCTCTGTCCAGATCTCCATTCTTTCATCCCTGTATCCCGGCTCAGTGTCTCCCTGATCCCTGCAGCAGTGGATGTCATACAGTAGCTGACAGACAGACAGGATGAGAGCTGACGAGCTGAAATAATTACACACGCCTGTCTGTCTGCGAGAAACACCTCAGCTCTGCCTTCAATTAAACAGACAGGTGACGATTAGAGTTGATCACAGATTGCGGCCCAGACATCCACCACAAGCTCTGCAAAATGAGACTAGCTAGCTGCCTATCTGTCCGATTAAAGGCTGAAAGACTCAATATACGAATATTAACTATATTTGTTACACTTTCTGAATAAAATGTGAGTGGTTGTCTTTGGGAAAAACTCTGTATTATTATGCTAAATGTTTATGTGTAGTTACCAGGTTGTTGCTAAAGAGTTTAGAGTTTTTTTATTTTTATCTATCAACGCATTGATACCCAGTTGCTAAAATGTTCTGGCAGGTTGCTTAAAGGTCCCATGACATGCTGCTTTTTGGATGCTTTTATATAGGCCTAAGTGGTCCCTAGTACTGTATCTGAAGTCTCTTTCCCGAAATTCAGCCTTGGTGCAGAATTTCAGCCACTACGAGCCAGTCCCACAATGAGCTTTCCTTAGGACGTGCCATTTCTGTGTCTGTAGCTTTAAATGCTAATGAGGAGGAGAGAGGCGGGGCAACTGCCATGCTTCGCTCGTTTGCAAGCCATGATGTCTCTCGAGAAAAAAAAAAATATTGCGCTCGCCTCGCACGGTAGTAGCTCATTTTCTCATGGGCGGGCCAAATTCTCTGGGCGGGCAAAGCAGAGAAAGGGGAGGTAACCTTTCCCCGTATGACGACATAAAGGGAAGATTCCAGATTGGGCCATCTGAGCTTTCATTTTCTCAAAGGCAAAGCAGGATACCCAGGGCTCGGTTTACACCTATCGCCATTTCTAGCCACTGGGGGACCATAGGCAGGCTAGGGGAACTCATATTAATGTTAAAAAACCTCATAAAGTGAAATTTTCATGCCATGGGACCTTTAAAGGAACAGTTAATCCAAACAATTAAAATTTCCTTAAAAATGTACTCACCCTCAGGCCATCGGAGATGTTGATGAGTTTTTCTTAATCTGAACAGATTTAGGGAAATTTAGCATTACATCACTCACCAATGGACCCTCTGCAGTGAATGGGTGCAAAACAGTTTGAGTCCAAACAGCTGATAAAAACATTACACTAATCCACATGACTTCAGTCCATCAATTACTGTCTTGTAAAGTGAAAAGCTGCATGTTTGAAGAAACAAATCCATTATTTAGGCATTTAAACTTTAAACAGTAACTTCTGGCCAATATCCATAATCCATAACACTTCATCCAGTGAAAAAGTCCATCCGCTGTTGTCCACTCACATCGGAATCCACCAACATATTTGATTAAAACTGTTTTGGACTGTTTTCTCTGTAACACTTTAGTATAGGGACCAATTCTTACTATTAAGTTGCTTATTAGCATGCCTATTATTAACATATTGGCTGTTTATTAGTACTTATAAAACACATATTCTGCATGACCATATTCTATATCCCTAATCCTACCCAATACCTAAATTTAACAACTACCTTAACTATTAATAAGCATTAAAAATTAGGAGTTTATTGAGGTAATTTTGATATACAAAATTCATAGTTAATGGTTTGTTAATAGCGTGGATTTAACCTTAAAATAAAGTGTGGCCGTTTTTGCTTATAAAAAGTGCTTGATCTGTGCATATTTCTCTACTGATTCAGATAAGACAACTTTTTTTTTAAATCATGGATAGAGGACTCATATTTTACATGGAAGCAACAGTTTGAAGTTAAAAACTATCTTGATGGATTTATTTCTTACAAACACACAGCTTGTGATGTTTTCATCAGCTGTTTGGACTCTCATTCTGACGGCACCCATTCACTGCAGAGGATCTATTGGTGAGCAAGTGATATAATGCTAAAATTCTCCAAATCTGTTCAAATGAAAAAAACAAGCTTATCTACATCTTGCATGGCCTGAGGGTGAGTACATTTTCAGCAGACTTTCATTTTTAGGTGAACTACTCCAAGTAAAAAAAAAAAAAAGTCTCATTCCAAGTCTATATTGTATAGTGGTTTCTAAACATAGCTTGGTTCCCTTTTTTCACTTGTTTTATGACAAAATGTTGTCTGATTGCTTGGAAAAGTAATAGCAGACCTGTCTGAGGTTAAAACGTTTGAGGTGATTAAAAGGTTGGATGGCGTTCCTACTGCACCTCAGGTTAATAAGACAACCAGTTTACAGCACTGTTGTTTTAAACTTGGATTTAAGCTCATCATTGACAGAGTCTGTCAATGTCTGTCTCTCATGCAAGCGGACTTGACTGTTAAAGGGAATGATGAGGAATTCTGTCTCCTAAATGAGCGAGGTTAATTGTGATGCTGACCCCTTCATTCCAGCAATAGCTCTGACGTGTTCCATGCTGGGCACATTGCTGAGGCCACACATGTGCGGGCATGGAATGAAATGTCGCTTATTTACATATAGAGTGATGGCTGTCCGCTTTATCACCTCTCAGCGATTAAATATTAACCGTGGTAGAGAATGCTATAAAGGCACGCTCGGGAATCACAGCTGACTTTTGGACTGCTGTTATAAAGTTTTACTGCAGTATGTTGTAGCAAATGTGATTTGAACACACCTCTAACCATACATATTAAATCTGGTGCATTAACTCACCCCACTCACACTGTTTGGATTACAGAAATAAATGATGCCCCAAATCATGTGGCTCATACATAACCATAAATAAAGTAAAATAAGACATAAAATTAAATTAAAATGTCAGTTTATGACTAGAGTCAGTAGAGTCTATTATTAGTAAGCATTATTATATAAATAAATAACATAGTTTTCCATAAAGCATCTGTTTTCAATATTCTGCTGACTCCAGTCATAAATTATCTTTCATTTTATTTGTATTAAACTGGTCATGTAAAAATATATCCGTACAAATTTGGCTTATAAAATACCCATGATATGCTAGAATCTCTGGATTTTGAGCTGTCACATGCAGTAAGGGGACAAGCCACGCCCACTCATGTGTGCTGCAGAATGATTGGCGGTTGATTGCTGAAACATATCATTGTCTGCCTTGTTTACCATGGCCACTAATTAAGTCATGATTCGGCATGTTTCCCCCCATCGAATGCTAATTACAGGCATGGGACTGTTCGTTAGGACGTCCCAGTTCAGTGAATGTTTATATTGGAAGGTGTGTAGGCGCACAAAATAAGCATTGACTCAAACAAGATGCAGGAAATTCTATATGTATCTGAGTTAACTGAATTAGCCCTCTTAATGATTAACACAGTCACTCTGGCTAACTTAAACCCCTGCAAATGTAAATGTATACATTTAATGTGAATAATCTCTGCTCTCAATCACTGTATTGTAGATTGTCTCCAGGGACTTAATGGGACAAACACAGAATATGTGTTTTGTGCATTGTCATCTGTTGCATCGTATTTCACTGTTCTATCAGCAACTTGCAGCTATAGACGAGAAAGTACCAGTTACAGATGGGAAAAATACCAAGATTTTTTTTCATTAAAATAAAAAAAATAAAATAAAAATTTGAGAAG
>NW_015552532.1:336567-351767 GCF_001515605.1 Sinocyclocheilus anshuiensis
TATATACTAATTTCATGTGTCACTGCCAGTGGATGGAATCTGACTGCTTATGAAGTATTTTCAATGCAGAGGAGAATCGAATAATTGATTAGTGGTCATGGTCTTTCTCTGTCCCTTTTCACGCCCTCCTTTTTAAGACATAACATCCTCTTTTCATACATATTTCATAGCCTGTATGAGGGTTGTCGGTCAGCTGTCTAGGGACCCTGACAGATGTCCGCACCGGCCCACTCCAGGACACTTCGGGCAAGGGAGGGTGTCTCCTACGGTAGTTCCTCCCATCTCCATTGGTCCCATCTGTTGGGTGTCTCCAGCTCGGGGTTTCAATGGCTGGCTGCTGTAGATCAGATAATATTTCCTATGCATGTCCAACAGAGAGAAATGCATATATTTCACAGTCTGCTCTTGGGGGGCTGCACTTCATGAAACCAGTTGCTATTATTTTCATCCTGCAAGGGTGGGAGAAATTAAGATGACAAAATGACAGATGGTATGAGAGTCTCAAATTTGGGTGGCATGAGCCAAGGCGAGTTTTAGGAACATAGGTCATGGGAATGTATAGCATAACTGAATGACAGTATCAAATATACTGTATAACCAAACTATGGAAAGGCATAACTAAATAACTGTCACAAAATGAATAGTTTAAACATATAGCAATTCTAAAGTAGAAAATACATGCAATGCAATTAACTGACATTGTGTCCAAATACCATTTGGAGCCACTGTAAGTCAGTGAGAAGCCCAGAGGGGCGTCTGATTGTCTCAATCCAGGGTGGTCCGGCCATAAGGGGATGTGTCAGATAGCGACATGCTGGCCCCTGGATATAATTACTGCCCATCTTCAGCCCTGAGGATACTCATACTGGAAGCTTGGTGTAATGTTCACATTACATGGTGAAAAAGGCCCAAATCAGATTTTGTCTGCATGTGACACATGTGATATTTCCAGAACAGTGAGAAAACAAACAATCCAATCTTTTCTAATCTGATTTGGAATATGTGATCCAACATCTGAACAGATTCAATCTGCAGTCCTGCAACATAGACAGACATAGATAGATAGATAGATAGATAGATAGACAGACAGACAGATAGATAGACAGACAGATAGACAGATAGATAGATAGATAGATAGATAGATGTGTGTATGTGAGAGTGTGGGCTGGTGTGCATCACACTAGACTCTACTAGAGTACTCGATACTCAGTGTGGAGGAGGATGAAGCAGAATATGGAAGAACCGAAGTCTTTTCAGCTTGGTGTGAAACTAGAGTTCAAACAGAGGGTCACATGTGCAATGCAAACCCCAAATCCAGCCAAACACAGTCATGCATGATACCATTAATACCAGTACAAGTAGTGCTTTCCAGACACTACACAAAGCAGCAGCTGTGTATTTCTGTTTGTAGTATACACGCATAACATACTATGTATCCATCAAGCTCATTAAAGCTTGTGAAGTCCAGGAGGAGAAGACCTCATTCTCAGGAGCGAGTGAATTTGATTGGCTGTTGCGGGGAGCTTGCGTTTAGCCTGTGGCCAGGTGAGCAGCGCTCTGAAATATTAATGAGTGTATTACTGACTGGCCTCTACCAGGTCAGCACAAACCGTATGAAGCTAATGGAGCGTGTATGCTATGACTCTCTTGGGTTTAATGCGCTATCTCCGGCAATAACAACACCTCTCTCTCACACACACAAACACTCACACAGATGCACGTTTGCACACGCACACACAGCCCCAGGTGTAACTCCAAGGTATAAGCACACATCTGCCTGGTTGACAACATCAGGAATTGTGGAATTTTGGTCTTTTGTAGAGGCATATTATATACTCGAGGCGTTTGTTCAGGAGCAGAGTCTGAGGAAATGTTATACTCAGTCTTTGGACAAATCAGACATACTTGTGCAGTGACCCTGCATTTTTCCCAGGTAGTGAAATGGCCTCTTAAATCAACAAGTTTCACATGTCGAAACAGTGAACACCTTTATTTCTGTGCATGGAGACAAATTGATAAATGAGCGAAGAATTTTCTTTTTCACAAGCCCTCAGGAAAATTAATGAGGTTATTCAGTCCAGTGTTGTTTTCTTTGGACTGCCACCGTGGGCTCTAGGCATGATTATGGAGTGAGTTTTTCCAGACTTTTCTTTATAGTCACCACAGAAGGCAGTGGAGACCCAAGAGAGCATTTCACTTCCTGTGCTAGCGCGTTCTTTTACTGGCTGCTCGCTTTGATGAAGGACATGCTAATTTCAGAGATTCACATCTGGACACTTACTTTTTCCTCTGCTGACCTTTCCAAGGGGTGTTATGCAATGAAGTGAAAAAAAATAAATAAATAAAATTAGCTCAACCAAATATCTTTGAAATAACAGAGCTTATCTGAAAAATTCTTAGGACTGAAGATTGAAAAACTCAGGCCCTTCGTCTATATATTACAGTTTTTCTCAATTGCTTTGGCACATTTTTCGAAACAATCTTAACATTCTCTAAACTGTGAGTGCAAATGTCACAACTGTTTGCTGGAACTTCAGAACTTTATTGCATGTCTGCAAAATGTAGTTACTCACCCAAAACATTTCATTCATGCAAAAACTTTATTACAGAGCTCTCTGGAATACTTGATTGTGATTGGTCAGTATGATTTTCTTTTCCTTTTTTTTTTCTTTTACTTAAAATCAAAGGGCACCAAGTTGCAGAGATTTCATAAAAGTACATTTTTTATCTACCTTAGTCTGCAGAACAATTTGAATCTGAAGAATCCTTTGCCACTTAAAAGAAGTTTTAGTACAATGGAAAGGTTTCATGGATGTTGATGGTTCTTCACAGAACAATAGATGCCAATAAAGAACCACCATTGTTATGAGTGCATGTAGAATTTTTATATTTGTTGAGTTGGTCATTTAAAATTATTGCGCTCATCCCAATAAGTAAACACATGTCGCTGAGACGTTTATAAAAGAGTGCTCCAGGAATGTTTTCATTTTAACCATCATATTTGTATATAAACATCTGAGTAGGGTCTTAAAAGCAACAGATTCACACACAACAAATCATAAATGTCATAAAAACATCTGCATTGTCATTGTCAAATGATGACAACATTTTGCAGATCGGAATTGAATCTTGCAGATAACACTGTGCATTTCAAATCAATGTACATATGCTGGCTCGTTTGAATCGGCTCATAAAAGTCGCCTTACAAAAAATTACCATGGTTTTATTACAGTAAACCTGTAGTTTGGCGGATTGATTACCATTTGTATAACCACAGTTTTTTTTTTTTTTTTGTAGTCGTAAGGGTCATTTGTTTGTGAATTCAACTATAGAAAAGTCCACATAACACAAAAGTGAAATTACAAAGGTCGATTTCTTCCCTAAAATCATTCATTTGCGGATCCAGCTTGAAGTCATATCTCTTTGCTCATGAATATTCACGGTCATCCTCATTATGGCAGGAAGACAGACAGTCTCAAACTTCGCCTATTTCCCACACAAATGCTAATGCAATGGAACTTGTTTGCAAAGATTGACAATTGAAGACAACAACAGTAACAGTGAAGAGCGACTATAGTTACAGGACTTCCACAAACCCTCAGCATAATAAGCTGCGAAAGTACTCAGTCCGCAGATCTCAGTGCCGCTTTGTTATCCCCTCAAACAATGGTGAAGGCTTTGGTGGGAATGCCAATCAGGAGAAACTGGCTTCATTATTTTCTCTTTCCCCCTGAACACCTTCCCCTCTAATGTCTATCCAAACAGGTCTGTTAGGGCCGCCAATGGAAGCTAGATAATGAGTGTTCTGTTAAGTGCAGAAGCTCTCTCTACCGTTCTCTCCCCTGAAAGCCACCTCAAACTTAAGAAGCAGGTCCTTTGGGCATGCTCAGAAATCTCCTAAACAACAACAGTAATGGCAGCAACAACAGGCGAGGCTGATACAATTAACTGATCGGAATGGCTGAGGTTGTATGTTTTATGAATGCAGTGCAAGCACATTCAGGCATCGTTGCACCTAGTGCCTGAACTAGGTCGAGAACTTTCAAGACTCACCTAGCTCCTCGTGTGAAATATTTACGCCTTGTCTGAGGGTTACACGCTAGGTGAGAAAATCTGTTGAGGGATATTCTGGGCTGAGTTTTTCATTCTGATACTTCAGAAGTGGCCACAGATTCATCCGAAACGACCACCAATTCTTCAGGGCAATAATTCAATTTATATGTACATATTAGAAACGATGGTTGTGGTCAGAATATTATACCCCACAGAAATAAATGGAAGTGTGTGGATTGGATAACTCGAATCAAATTGTTTAGTGGAATGTTGTAGACTCGGCCAGATGTAAAGTTGGGTATAATGTTCAAATGGCTGCGGAGGGAAGTGACCTAAAGAAATGTACAACAGGTTCAGAATTCAGTAAGTTAAATTTACTGAATACTCATCATTTACTCAACATTTACTCAAGTTGTTCCAAACCTGTATGAATTTCTTACTGCTGTTGAACACAAAATAAGATATTTTGAAGAATGTAACCAAATATTTGATGGTAGCCATTGACTTCCATAGTATGGAGAAAGAAAAAAAAAAACACTATGGAAGTCAATGGCTACCGTCAACTGTTTGGTTACCACCATTCTTCAGAATATTTTCTTTTGTGTCCAGCAGAAGAAATAAACTCACAGGTTCGGAATAAGTGAAGGGTGAGTAAATGATTAAATAATTTACATTTTTGGTTGATTTATCCCTTTAAATGACCATGTTGGGCTGGATAAAATAACATTGACACAACCAATGGCACTATTTTGGGGTGAAATTCGGAAACACTTGTAATTTGGTAGAAGTAGTAGAAATGTGGTCACTTTAAGGCTCATTCAAGGGTAGTAAAAATATTATGATGCAAAAAGTTAAAACACAATTAACCTACATTTTAAGTATTTGGCCACACAATTCAAACATTATATGAATTAACATGAGACTAGTTTGAAAAAAAAAAAATCAGTCTTACATTTTCTTCGGTAATCAACATTATGTCATTATGCCTTTGCTAGAGTTTACGACCCTGGACATACTTTATACAAATACGCAAATGCAGATACATCTACCTGCACAAGTTAGATTTTGTGTGTTGATTCTTTCGAAAATGTGTCTGACTACTAAGTTTCGCAGGAATTAGCATAAATTAATTAGCATGAAAGATTAACAAGTTTGAAGAAAATAATACTAGGCAAGTTCGTTTAAAATGTGTTTAGCAACTTACCGAAATGATGGTTATGGCTTATGGTTTAATGGCACATACATCTGAAGATGACTCTAAACTAAAGTGACATGACATGACATGACGTGACATGTGGCCAAGTATGGTGACCCATACTCAGAATTAGTGCTCTGCATTTATCCCATCCAAAGTGCACACACACAGCAGTGAACACACACACACCGTGAACACACACCCAGAGCAGTGGGCAGCCATTTTTTGCTGCGGCGCCCAGGGAGCAGTTGGGGTTCGGTGCCTTGCTCAAGGGCACCTCAGTCATGGTATTGAAGGTGGGAGAGAGCGCTGTACATTCACTCCCCCCACCTACAATCCCTGCCGGTACGAGACTCGAACCCACAACCTTTGGGTTACGAGTCCGACTCTCTAACCATTAGGCCACGACTTCCCATGCAGTAATTAAGTTTCTTACTGCACAACTACAGCAAAAGAGAAAATGAAGTATGTTCATCTAGGCTGCACAATGGCAGCTCTTAAGCCTACGCAAAGCCAAGCCATGTCATAAAGTGGTCAAGAGACATTTCGCTTGTAATGTTTTTAAGTTTGTCCACTATAAAATGACATATCTAAATTATAACATTTTCATAAGAACACTGAGTAGATAAATACATCTTTGGAGCACTCGGACAAAGAAAAAACAAACAGACAAATAGAACCAGAGTTTGAACTTTTGTCCTCTGCCCAGGAGCGGCCTTTACTCTGTCATCAACCATGATAAACAAACTGAAGGGCAGTTGTGTTTCACAAAATTTGCTCTGGCAGAAAATGCCCATTACGGCATGTTTTGCTTGGCACTTGGAGTCGAACTTTAAACTTTCTGAGAAAAAAAGTGGGGCCGTGCTGAAAGCTACAATGGTTTTGTAATTAACGCTTCGGTGGGGCGGTCAATCACTGCAGGTTCCTTTTTGGACAATATATCCTCTTTCTCAGCCTCGCACAGATGGTATCAAAAGCAGACGAAGACGTGGAGTTTCTTGGGCAAACAATGACAGCAGACACTCAAACATAGCTGACCCTAAGAGTCAGCAATCCATCTTGTTCTTAATCACTGCTTTCTGTTGTCCTGATGTCTCAAATGAGACAATGTGACCTGGGTTACGTATCTGTGCAACAATGCCGAGGCATATTGTGTTGCGTGCCCTAGTTAAATAGGCTTATCTCAGTTGGTGTGCATTGCTCTGTCTCTTTGCTGAACACACCATTTGTCCACACTTCACATAGCATCATCCTTTGCCTAAGGCCCCACTGCACAATCAAGTGCCATTTGGATAAAGGACATTTGGACAACCTTTCCATAAAACTGGTGACATATTCTATCCCTGCTCTTGGAAAGCAAGAAGAATTTCCCAACTTCCCGAGTGCCACTGGACAGATGCTGTTACTCTTTCTGTGGGACTTGGCAAAGCCCCGCTACAAAATATTTCCAAAACTTTTGTGTGCAGCTGTGCCTCCCATTTGCCAAATCTTGTCTTCAAGTGGCGGAAGCAACCCTCCAGAATCCCGCTCTAATTACAAGGCACAGTCTTATTGGAAGGGCAGCCGCACGGCCCTCTCGGGGCTTAAGTACTCAACATGTGGTGAGTGGGGTCTCCATTCTGGCTTACATTAGCCCCCCCCAAAAAAAAAATTCTAGTGGCTTTTACAATAAATGCATTGTTTCAGTTTTTCGTATTTGGGTATTTCTTATGAGCACTTTCGGTCCTGTGGACTTTAATCTTAAAATGCTTTTAAAACTGTTAATTATGTTATTTTATTATTTTTATGTTATTTATTTATTTTTGAGCTAACATTTTTTTTAGAGCGTAGATTTTGTGGGGGGAATGTCAATGGTGGAAATCTGGCTAAATTTCATAACCAGCATTGTAATTATCCTAAATATACACAATTAAATAATATTTTCACATATTATGCATAATTTGACAGAACTGCAGCTTGGTTGGAAATTACACACCATTTTAAAAATATAAACAAACAAACAAACAAACAAATAAATAAATGGATAAAGGAAATTTGGACAACCTTTCCATAAAACTGGTGACATACTCCATCCCCGCTGTTGGAAAGCAAGAAGAATTTCCCAACTTCCCGAGTGCCACTGGACAGATGCTGTTACTCTTTCTGTGGGACTTGGCAAAGCCCCGCTACAAAATATTTCCAAAACTTTTGTGTGCAGCTGTGCCTCCCATTTGCCAAATCTTGTCTTCAAGTGGCGGAAGCAACCCTCCAGAATCCCGCTCTAATTACAAGGCACAGTCTTATTGGAAGGGCAGCCGCACGGCCCTCTCGGGGCTTAAGTACTCAACATGTGGTGAGTGGGGTCTCCATTCTGGCTTACATTAGCCCCCCCCAAAAAAAAAATTCTAGTGGCTTTTACAATAAATGCATTGTTTCAGTTTTTCGTATTTGGGTATTTCTTATGAGCACTTTCGGTCCTGTGGACTTTAATCTTAAAATGCTTTTAAAAGTCACTAACAGTATACAGAAAAAAAAAAGTCATTATTTATTTTCCTGAAAATGTAATTTCCAGGACATCTCAACTCACTATACACTCTAAAAAAAAAATTATTCAGGTGACCTGTTGCCACAACTTCAATAAATGCATGGTTGCAAGTTAAACATTCTAGTTTATTTATTTAATTATACCTTTTAAGTTGCAAACATTATTTTGTTGAGTTCTGTTGACATAATAATGTTGATCAGTACATTACATTAATTGTATTCAATTGAAACTCAATTTTATATTTAACTCAATATAGTTAGTCGAAAATAATTTAATTCAAAGCTGTCATAACAACAACAACAGCAATATATATATACATATATATAAAAATAAATGTTTTGTTGGAAATGGCAACTACGGACTGATAAATGTATAGTATAATAAATTACATTCTGAAAAGCATGTTGCTAATGGCCAACAATGGGGGGGACCTTATATTTCTATCCAGGTTAAGCGTGCCGTAGCATTTGGGACATGCTAAAGGCAATAAACATGTTACAGTAAATATAGACGTGATGACAGATGTACTATCAGCCTTAACTGTCATTCCAGCCATTTGAATTTCCTGCTCTGTTTATATTTCCACACATCGTTGTATTGGTTTGGGTCAACTCAACTCATGTGCATCCTCTCAAGCAATAAATTAGCATTTACAATGGCCAAAGTGATAAACAGTTCTTGTCGTTTTGGCAGGGAGTGCTGGGTTTAGTTAACCTAGCACAGAAAAGGAAGTGATTTATGGAGTGTGCTGGTTCAGCTGGGAAGTTGATTGCACTGTTAATGTTGTGTATGAGGTTTTTATTCTCATACTCTGTCCATAATGGTTGATACTCATACTTTGTGTCATAAGAGTTTATGAGAGGCTAGTCAAAAAGATAAGTATTTAGAAACTGTTTTTGGTAAAACATCTGCAAAATATTAAACATGCTAACTTTAAGGTCATTTCTATACTAGTAGGCCTACTCTTAAAATGTGACTTAATTAGCAGATATATGCATATACAACTTACATCTTTTTGAGAAAATAGAAAAGAACATGTTGATGGTTTTTCTTCCGCTATATACATTTTTGTCCAATAAAATCTCAAGAATCAAAATGTTCCCTCCCCCTACATTATAAATGCCACCCGCCTCAGGTTAGCACTAGCATGTAGCAAATCATGTTGACTGCTGTGTCTGGCTTGTCTAAATTTCCTTACCCAACCAAGTATCAGAAAAGTAAGTGGCTGGAATTTATACATTGTGAAAGTGTCTTTGGAAAAAGACCCACAAAGAAACAAAATGGTGATGTTAGCATTAGCTTTGCAGGTTTTTGACTGTCAACAAAAAATATTCCTGACAACCAAATGGTAAACAGTTCTATGTTTAGTTTGACCATGAGACAAATTAAAAGTCTTTATTAGTAGTAGTAGTATTTCTTTATTTTTATTTACTTTTTGATTCAAAGGTACATAGAGTCCTTATCAGTGTAAAACTCATGAATAACATAGGCTAACGCTAACTCTTTAGCCACTGTTGGAAATTTCACACAAAGGCTTTGTATAAACATTATAATGTCGAACATAGGGTTAAATCTGTAAGATTTGTAGGGCATAAACAGGAAATGTTATGTTAATGAAGACATTATCCACAGTAAATATGTTATGTGTACATTTACTTTTTAATATTCACTGCTGTGACCGCTCGACATTTTCCATGTTGTTGGAACATTTACATTTATTTAGCATGGATGTGATATGTTTCCCCCATTCATTACTTAGGAACGGATTACCAAACAGCTGATGTTTAATGGACATAATTGGATAAGGAGGTCTGGACAGAATTATGAGCATTGTCACGGCACGGGTTATCAGGTTAGCTCGTAAGACTTAACACAAACAATTATTTATTGAATGAGTGGGTAATCAGCTCCTAAAATATGAGGCACATAAAGATTACATGAGTGTCAGTGGTGGTCATGTCAATCAAACTCTGTGTTTTTAAAGGTTGTAACTTGGGCTCAACTAAACAAGAAATGTCCTCCCAAAAAGGCCGCAAATGCAGCAAGCATTGCTTATTGATCAAATCATTATCTTTGGGGTCATTTGGATTTGGGCGGGAAAGTAAATTGCCTGTGTTTTCAGCTTTCTCTTCCTCAGCAGTGGTTTGAATTGGATTGGGGTTGACTTGGCCATCCACTCCAGCCTCATGAATGATAGAGAGCGAAAGAAGGAAGAAGCTCTCATAAATAAACACAAGTCTGCTGCTCTCGCTGCCTGGACCCGAGTGTGGTGTTACTGTGCAGGAAACATAAGAAGACGGGGACCACAGTCTCCCAAATGAAGCCTTTCAGACGGAGTTAATGCACTGTATATCATTACCATATGGAAGTGGACCAGCAGTGAGGAGCTGTGAGCGGGGAGACTCTTCATGTGTCTCTCATGACAGTGAGGGAAAGAGGTAACATGCACTTTGTAACCTTGACTAACACACATATACTTTTTTTCCCCTCCCATTTCTCTCTCTCAGGGAGTACTGTAGATAGAGTGTATATACTTTGTAACCCCTAGCATACAAACACACTTTATAACTTAAAGGAAAATTATAAGGACAACTAATTTTCTTCAGTGAGCCACACATTTTTCAAGGACTGTAGCACAAACAGGGCAAAATGCAATACTTATTATTAGGAGTTTTTTTTCAAATCCCTAGTAATAGCAATGATGCTTTAGCAAATCGCTGCTAATAAAATGCCAGTGATTTTGCATTTGATATATGTATACAATTATATAATGGACCATTGACACTCTATCTACAATCTCAATTAGGAGTGTCAATGGTCCATTTGAGAGATAGGTGGCGGTAATTCACTTATAAGTCTGCAATCCGCCATGAAGCAAGAAGAAGAAGAAAACGCTTCACGCGCCGGTTGTTGAGGATGCGCTCAGGACAGTTCAGACATTGCAGTGTATCAGAGGTAAAAAAAACTATATAAATACTGTTCAGTTTCTTGCACTGACCATTCGTTTCGTGTCTTTACACATCAATGTATCGTCACGGCAATGCATTTGCCAAGCATTCATGTCTGTGATAACTACTCAAGTAGAGCATGTTTTTGACCTCATGATGAAACTCTACCAGTGATCAATACATTTGTAAGTATTTAGTCTATCAAAACTAGGCAAAGACATTAACAAAATGGATATGTGTATATGTGGGATTTGCAGTGGTGTATAAAGTACCTGAAAGCCATACTCAAGTAAAAGTACAGATATCTTACCAGAAAATGACTTTGGTAGAAGTTGAAGTCACCGTTTAGAATATTACTTGAGTAAAAGTCTTAAAGTATGTGATATTTATTGTACTTAAGCACAAAATAATATATAATGTAATATATATAAATCTCTCTCTCTCTATATATATATAATGTTCATACTCCGCTTGAGCAAGATTGTGTTCAGTTTTAACTCTTTCTTCCATTTTGTATTTTTGGGTAAGAATTATTTTGGGATGTTTTAATAGAATAATAAATCAACATGCGTGCACTCTGTGTGTGTGATTTGGTGACATAGCCTACTTGATAATGTCAGATCGCACATCATTACAACAACACTTACCATATTATTGCAGAAGATATAGGCCTACTGTATATCGCAGACCCCAGACTCGACTTGAGTAGAAAATGAATCATCCGCGGTTGTTCGCACACTTGTTTGCACAGGAGCAAAGATTAAAAACTCAAGTAAAGTACAGATACTCCCAAAAAATACTTGGTATTACTTCGTTACATTACACCACTGGGGATTTGTTGTTCATTCTAATGAGCTTCTGTCATTTAAAAATCAGATTGTCTGTTTGTTTATCACAATTGTGTGAGTGTGCCTGTGCTTCTTTTCAAAGTTTCGAGCGTTAGATGAAAGACTGAAAGAAGAGACTTAAGCGTAAATCATTTTAAATGGCTAATTCAAAAGCCACATCTTTTTTGTAGTTGTAAACACCATCAAAAGATCTGGATTTGTGAGTCATAGGAATAGGTAATTAATTCATATGACCTCTTTTGAATATTCCTAGATGACATGAAATTTCTCAGAATTAATTAAACTCACTCACTCTCTCTCTCTCTCTCTCTCTCTCTCTCTCTCTCTCTCTATTTTGTCATTTATTTTTTTTATCCCCCCCTCCCTGGAGGGATGAAAGTCAATAATAACAGTGCATTAAATGTATAGGTATCTGTTTGGCTAGTGTTTGTTAGCGTTTCAGGTTATTTATTTATTAATTTATCATTATTAGAGCTCAGGATGGCCAGTGGCTGAAACTTATGTGATATAGGCTAATAATAATTATAGATGATGAATGTACACACAATACATTGCAGTTTAAAAGTGTATTATCATTACTTTTGTTTGATAATTTTATAATTTAATTTTACATTTATTATCAATACCTTAAGTAAATAAGTTGTTGAGAAGTCTGAGAACTGACATAAAACATAAAACTCAAAACAGCACAAACAAACCTAAGTGCAATGTGGTAATGAAACAACTATAACCCTTTAGTTCTCTACTTTTTTTTTAAGCTAAAGAGTGTAGCTAAACTGTAATCAATTAGCACAAATCCCATAACAACAACGAAACGAATGTGTGTTTTTTTTATGTCATTCTCATTGTCATTCGTTTCTCATTCTCATCCCTTTTTGGTCCCTTGGCCGTTGCATTCATCATGCTAACATGCTCCAACCACTGTGACTTTTGCCATTTTTTTGTTTGGTTCTGATTTTCCATTACATTCTAACTAGATCTGTGACACAAATTGTTATATGTCACAATGGCCACAAAGGTTAGCGCCATTTAGCTTTCCAAATAGCGACTGGTATTTCAGCTTTGTCTCGCGCTCCTAATTCCTTTATGGGGCTGTGAGAGACCTGCAGAACACACGGCTAAATAGCAGTGACTGGGGCTGCTCTGAAAGGCAGCGCGGCTTGTGGGTTTTGCCTGGCTAATGTGGGACTTTGGGCAGGGAACGCGAGAACACAACGAGGGGTGGCCCCCACAGGACAATGGCCCCAGTGTGGGGAGTGTCAGAAAGGGGGTCAAGAATCAAAATGCAGATGACATTTGCAGTCGGTAGATTGATACAGCACCATTGATTCCCGCACTGACTGCTCATGATCTGAATTGCAAATGATGAGCGGCTTTTGCCTCTGCTGTCTGTCGGGGCTGTTCCCACAGTGTGCAAGCCCCCTCCCTTTACCCAATCATTTTAAATGGCTAATTCAAAAGCCACATCTTTTTTGTAGTTGTAAACACCATCAAAAGATCTGGATTTGTGAGTCATAGGAATAGGTAATTAATTCATATGACCTCTTTTGAATATTCCTAGATGACATGAAATTTCTCAGAATTAATTAAACTCACTCACTCTCTCTCTCTCTCTCTCTCTCTCTCTCTCTCTCTCTCTCTCTCTCTCTCTCTCTCTCTCTCTCTCTCTCTCTCTCTCTCTCTCTCTCTCTCTCTCTCTCTCTCTCTCTCTCTCTCTCTCTCTCTCTCTCTCTCTCTCTCTCTCTCTCTCTCTCTCTCTCTCTCTCTCTCTCTCTCTCTCTCTCTCTCTCTCTCTCTCTCTCTCTCTCTCTCTCTCTCTCTCTTTTTTGTCATTTATTTTTTTTATCCCCCCCTCCCTGGAGGGATGAAAGTCAATAATAACAGTGCATTAAATGTATAGTTATCTGTTTGGCTAGTGTTTGTTAGCGTTTCAGGTTATTTATTTATTAATTTATCATTATTAGAGCTCAGGATGGCCAGTGGCTGAAACTTATGTGATATAGGCTAATAATAATTATAGATGATGAATGTACACACAATACATTGCAGTTTAAAAGTGTATTATCATTACTTTTGTTTGATAATTTTATAATTTAATTTTACATTTATTATCAATACCTTAAGTAAATAAGTTGTTGAGAAGTCTGAGAACTGACATAAAACATAAAACTCAAAACAGCACAAACAAACCTAAGTGCAATGTGGTAATGAAACAACTATAACCCTTTAGTTCTCTACTTTTTTTTTAAGCTAAAGAGTGTAGCTAAACTGTAATCAGTTAGCACAAATCCCATAACAACAACGAAACGAATGTGTGTTTTTTTTATGTCATTCTCATTGTCATTCGTTTCTCATTCTCATCCCTTTTTGGTCCCTTGGCCGTTGCATTCATCATGCTAACATGCTCCAACCACTGTGACTTTTGCCATTTTTTTGTTTGGTTCTGATTTTCCATTACATTCTAACTAGATCTGTGACACAAATTGTTATATGTCACAATGGCCACAAAGGTTAGCGCCATTTAGCTTTCCAAATAGCGACTCGGATTTCAGCTTTGTCTCGCGCTCCTAATTCCTTTATGGGGCTGTGAGAGACCTGCAGAACACACGGCTAAATAGCAGTGACTGGGGCTGCTCTGAAAGGCAGCGCGGCTTGTGGGTTTTGCCTGGCTAATGTGGGACTTTGGGCAGGGAACGCGAGAACACAACGAGGGGTGGCCCCCACAGGACAATGGCCCCAGTGTGGGGAGTGTCAGAAAGGGGGTCAAGAATCAAAATGCAGATGACATTTGCAGTCGGTAGATTGATACAGCACCATTGATTCCCGCACTGACTGCTCATGATCTGAATTGCAAATGATGAGCGGCTTTTGCCTCTGCTGTCTGTCGGGGCTGTTCCCACAGTGTGCAAGCCCCCTCCCTTTACCCCTCCTGAATTAGCCCTCCGCCCCCAGAGCAATGGGTATGCTCTCTCAGGCCAGAGCCTTGTCTGTGGAGGACACAGCTAGCTCATTGTCTGACCCGCCATGGAAAGGAAGGCCGGGAAGATGAGGTAGCGCTAAGGTGCACTGAACCCCCCACCCCACTCATGAAACCGAAAAGGGCCCCTCGACTGTAGCCAGAGAGAGGGAGCTCGCCTCATTTAAAACCCCATTAATAGGCTTTCTCCTTTTAAATGTGTTCCATAAGTGGGATTTGCTGGCTTTCCGGAGATTTCTCTTTAAAAAAAAAAAAAGTCAATACACACCATTTATTCTGAGCTGAGGTTAAACTTTCGAGATTCAAAATGGCCTTAAAGTGGTTTTATGAAACAAGGGCCACTGGAAACCCTTCGTTAGCTTTGTGTGATATTGAACTTTTAACTGGATTGATTTGAAGACAAGCTCTTGAATTGCTTTTCTAAACACATTAGTGCATTTAGTATGCTGCTCCATCAGCACTAGTACAAGCTAAATCAGTTTGTGCATATTTAAAAGGATGTAATGGGGTCAGTACTTAAAAATATTATGTGTTGGTCTCATTTTTGGTTTAGACCAACATTGGAAATTTAGTGTAGATAGCTTGACTACTTAAATTTGTAAGGGAATTAATTATTATTAATTCATTCAGGTTTTGATAGGACTCGGGTCTGAAT
>NW_015552532.1:352119-365832 GCF_001515605.1 Sinocyclocheilus anshuiensis
AGCTCTCACCCGATACTAAACTTCAGCTATCTTACACACATATTAAATGCTTTGTCTGCTAAAAAGAGTTATAAGTCAAATATGAAAATATCATGGGTTTCAATAAACACATCGAATATATATATATGGCAGAGCACATACAGTGGATACATTTTCACTACTTATGAGTTTTAAACGATTTGTCTTTTAAAATCGTCATGCAAGGTTCTGTTTCTTTGGTTGTAACATAAGGACGCAGGTCCGTTGGGGTTTCAGTAAGCAGATGTGATGGGAGTCATGTGTTAGTCACGTCTAGATCCCGTGTTGCGGGCCTGAGGGCACTAGTTAATTTACTCATCCTTTTCCTGCTGGATATACTAGTTCTATTCATTGGTGGTCACAAGACATCGTGGTTTTTTATATGTTGTGAACGAACCTTTTCAGTCCTTGATACAAAGAAAGCTTTGTTGTCTCTTGATTGGATCAATCTTTAATCACTCCTCTGAGTAGATGACGACACGACTGGCAGGAAGTCGACCCAGAATATTGGAGTCATGTGCTGGGATGATTAGCAAACCTCCTGATGGCTGATAGGAGCATAGCAGTGTCCGTTCATGTACTAGAAATCCCTACATTAGAAACTCTACTTTTGCTTGCTATCCTACCTCTAGTTGGCTCTTTGGCATTCTTAAAGTATATGTTATTGTATTTCCTGTCCCTGATTCTGTACGGTATAATTTCAGTTTCTATAAGCTGTGTAATTTGAGTGTGTGCATGGATGTTATCCCTGCAAGCTTTGATTTTGGACCTTTTAAACCGTTGACTGTCAGCATGCCTGCTTTGCATCTTATTCTTGCCAAGAACTGCCCACTTAGACTGGAAGAGGCCAAACACAGTTTTGTGTTTTTAAATGTGTAGTTTGGGGGCTGATAAATCTAAAAATGATGATACCAAAAACAAAACAGACCAGGGTTTTATAGAATCAGGGTTTTAGAGCATTTGAGTGTATATTTTGAGAACATAATTTATGCCCATTTAAAAGTAATTTGATTATTGATTATTTAACAGATATAAACAAACTGGACTATACAGTTCTGCTTTTGAATGCTTCAAACAAAACTCTAAATATCTTTCAGAGAGTTGATGTCATCGTGTTAAATCCAGTGGTTAGTTAACTGAATCTGTTTACAACTTGCAGTGATTATTGCAAGTCTACATTATATCTCATATCATTCTGTATATCATTCCGAATTTTCTGAAAAAAAAGAAAAGAAAAATTATTAATTGGCTAGATCACAGTTTAATGATATGATGACTGTTATTCAGTGTTAATTCAAATGTACTGGGGGTAAATCATAATTCAAGCCGATTTTATCTCATAAATATCCAGTCTTTTCTCCCTCTGTGCTCTTTACCTTTTTTCACAGTGTGTCATGGTCTTGCATGTAACCACTCTTTGACCCCTGAATCTCAGCAGCTAATGTTTGCTATTCCAATCAGCCACATTGTCTGTGCCTCTACCAAGTGGTGACCCCGGGGTGGCCGACTTCAAGGATAGCCACAGCGGCTGGCAACCCTGTGTTTGCTGTAAACACTGATTGGCAATTCATTAACCTTACAAACATTTTCCCAAGGATTTTCTTAGGGGCGTGATAACAAACCCAACTTAGGGGGGGCTGAACAAGTACTTGTGGTTTAATGGCAAACCCCGGCCCAGGGAACTGATTGAAGGAGCTAGTAGTGGAAAGAGGAATATAAGTGTTGAACCTGTGCTAACAGCTACTGCTAAGCACCATTTAAGGCCACAACCTCAGTCTCAAGAGTTCTTGCTACACTCTCTCAGTATTTTGGTGGTAAATAGAAAACTAGCTTACCTAATTTTGGATATCCTATAGGATCTTGTTCTTAAGCGGCTCCTCTTGAGATAGCTTTTGATGTTGTACAGGTAATATTGCTAAAGGCAATGTGCCACTGGCCCAACTCGAAAAAGCAGACACATTTTTGTTGACATCTCACCTAAACAACTGCCACTGTCATTTCTCTCTGTTTCCATGGCAAACAGCAATAATATCAAGCATACTAGTTGACAGAGTCATTACAGTGTTAACACTCACCTGTTGAGCAATAGCATGTTATAACCTCAAAACAATTTTAACATGCTGTGAGATTTGAAAACTGATATTTTTGGACATTACATATACAGCCTCATATATATGGGTTTTCTAACGCAGAAGGTTTGCTCAGAAGCTCACATGATACGGCGTTGCACTTGTGAGGTCAACGTTTCAACAAATCACCTCAACACCGCATACAAGGATGTTAAAATAGTACGGTTGCATCAGCGAATGTGTTTTTATATCATATTTAGGGTTGGGTTTGGTGTGGCGGGTTTGTTATTTTCCAACACAATAGAGCATTAACCTTTTAGCGACACTCCCCAGACATCTGAGTTCTGAACTGCTGTAATACATGCCTGAACCAATGTAATAAAAACGTGGCCATGGTCACGTATTTAACTCGTGTTTTAGCACTCACTGGACATTCCAATTTGAAATCGCCATGAAATGTGAAATAATGCTTGTAATATGTGTGCTGTGTTTTCAATGAGCCTGGATAACTAACATGAATTCCAAAAAAAAAAAAAAATAATACAAATAAAAACAGAAAAAAAGAAAGAAAGAGCTAAAAGAAACAAAGTTGGCAAATGTACTAATATATATCTCACTAAAGCCATTTCAGGGAATATTGTGCCGTAAGCTTAATCAGCATTATACTATACAGTGTTGACCAGCTTCCTAGATTTACCCCGCCAAAATAAAGCTAAAATACTGTATGTCATTGAGGTCTGTGCAAAAGCGTCCATTAAAGGTGGGATATGACTTTTTTCATCGGGCCGAGTACCAAAACAAACTTGTAGCCAATCAGCAGTAAGGGGCGTGTCTACTCATGATGGGGATGAGAGAGCGCTCAGTGCACAGGACGGACATTAGCCGAGCCAAGCGACGACAGAAAGATAGAGATGGTGGATAAAAAACAAAAGAGGGAGGAAAACGTCTGCAGAACAATAGAAGGCTTACGATAAGGCAAGAAGTAGGACCCGTGTAAATATCGGATCGGCTTTCCAGCACTGGAGCGAACTCAAGGAGCGGGAAGGCCTGCGATCGGACGCCGAGGTTGCTTTGTTTCTTCTCGATAGGCGAGTAACATTGGTTTTGCTTTGTTTCACAGAACAAATATATGCCGGCTTTTGCTTGAATATGCTTGTGTGTCATAATTGTTGCCTGGGTTGCTTAAGTATGTGTGGGGCGGAGCTATCAAAATGGGGGTGAGACCCTTTTCGGGTAGGGGCGTGGTTTTTTTGGTGATTTTAAATATCAACATTGGCTACCAGAAATCATTTACCCCACCTTTAAATGACACTTAGGAGTCCATTAAAAGCTGTTGTGTGGTTTGTTTGCAGTGGCATTCTTGACAATAATCCCTCAATGATACTCAATGTAATGTCATCCATCCATCACTAAGAGGATCTCGCGACAAACTGCAGACTTGTGACAGAGCCGCATCTTCACTTTGAACATGCAAGTAACAGCAAGGCGCAG
This sequence comes from Sinocyclocheilus anshuiensis, assembly GCF_001515605.1. Taxonomy (NCBI): domain Eukaryota; kingdom Metazoa; phylum Chordata; class Actinopteri; order Cypriniformes; family Cyprinidae; genus Sinocyclocheilus; species Sinocyclocheilus anshuiensis. Next base: position 355,698 of record NW_015552532.1, read on the forward strand.
AAAATCGACCTAGCCCCGGCACTGTCATGGCCTGGGTAAGGGTGAATGACATAGGCCTAAGCCCAAAGCGCATTACACCATCTTACCGGAGTACCTCTGGCTGCTAATGGAGAGCGATGGAACATATCCCCCATGCAATAATAACAGGGATCGGGAGAGAAGCCACTTTGAGGCCTGTCACCAGCTTTGACAGGAGCCCTAAATTTAATCATCAAACCTGCTGGGTTGCAGAGAAGCTAAGCAGCGGGAAAGCCACCTATCACATCGAGCAGCCTGTCTGACTTTCAAATGACCTGTCACAAAAAGCTTTAAAGCTGATGACAAATGTATTTCACACTGTTGCACCTGAGAGGCTGATGATTGTTCAGGCAAAATATGTACAAGACTAATCTGTGATGTAATTGTTCCTGCATTCAAAGAACCATACGATGAACTCGGCAATACGTTCTCTGCAAATTGCATGTAGTGATTGATAGACAAACCAGTCAGTCGGTAAACAAGACTAGCTTTGAATCTTAGCTTGACAAAGTCTTGCCTGAAGTTAGAAAGGTATGTAGACAAACATGTAGATGTGATGAGTGATTGCTAATGTATTCTGGAGGCATTGATAGATAGACAAAGTCAGAAAAGCATACTGTGCCAGATCAGAGTTTGTTGGGTGTAAATTTACTCTAGTTGGAATTACATTATATGATTCTTTATAGATATTTGTTTGTCCACTATGGGGAAAAGTCCGATCAGTTAGAGAAGGTGCAAAGTCGAAATAAACTGAAAGACTGTGCTAAGTTTGGGTGAATGTTGCTCGAAAGTTCTTGGATGACTTGGAATCAGGAAGAATTTTGAGATTTTGAATGAACACTGAACCAAGTTTACACAATGGCAGTGGTAATGTGCAAATCAATCTAGAATCAATTTACTTTGCTCAACCAACAAGGGGTGTGCTCTATTTTTCCGTTCCACTGAGACAGTTAGCCATTCCAAGGCAGTTTGATATCAGCTGATTATGTGGCGACATCTTTGAGACAACGTAGCATAGCAAGGAAAACTGATTTTCTGTGTGAGTGGAGAGTGGATTGCAGTGCTGGGCTGACCGGGCCTGCAGGGAAGCTGCTCTCTCCTTACTGCAGTGGCACGCTTCTCCCTCCTCCTGTTAATGTGTGTGCCATGCTAATCGTTTGGTAGTCTGACATCTGGAAACCTCCCAGTGGAGGGCAAAATTGCTCGAGCCTTTTACACCCAAGATTCCCCCAATATTTGTCACACCTAATCTATAGAAATGAAATCCCCCCCTTTCTACCTGATTGACTGTGACTGGGTAAAGCAGTCAGAAGTGTGTTAAAGCACCTTTGGCTCTTGTGAACCGTGGTGTCCTCTCATCTCAGTCTGCCTGATTTCCATATTCAAAGTCAAAAAGGCAGAAAGAAAAGCATTTAATAGGCGCTTTATGCAAACAACTTTTTGTTGGCATAACACATTTTTAAGTCCCTGACAAGGACTGCAAAATTTTTCAATAAGTATTTTTGCTCCACATCCCCCCCCCCATTCTTTATAAGATTTTTGGCAGTCAGTCCATCCTTCCGAGCTTTCAATCATGGGCCCCCTGGGTTCTTGTGGGATACCTGCTCTTTGAAGCCATCTGAGGAGCCGGAGAGAGTGGGGACTGCTGGGTAGAAGGAAAAATCTCACTGCTGATTTATTACATTCCACTGGAATGCCTCCACTATTTAAACAGCAATTGGAGGTGCATTATGAAGACAGGACCCCCACTGAAAGATAGGGATAAGCTTCGACCACAACTGAATGCATGTGAAGTTTTTTTCTGTGTATATTTTATAACATTAATTTTGCAATTTAGTTTTTGGATGTTTGAATGCAATGTTTTCCATTAGCCAGGGGACAAATCTGTTCATCTATGACAACAACTCCCTTATTATTTTGAAAAAGCATACAGCATTACTCTTTATGAAAGGACGATTTTAGATCTCAAAGAACTTAAGGTTAAAGGAATTGCTCACCCAAAACCCAAAAATTCAAATTCTGTAATAATTTATTCACCTTCATGATGTTCCAAACCCATATGATTGTATTTCTTCTGTGGTCAACACAAAACAAGACGTTCAGCAGATCTTTTGTGCAATTTTCCATGCGATGAAAGTGGCCTCAAGATCCATGAAATTAAAACATCATAAAAGTAGTCCATGTGACTTAAGAACTCTGTCTACTGAAATCATACAATAGCTTTGTATGTGGAACAGATTTAAATTTAGGTTGCTATGTGATGTACAATTCCCCCCTCTGAAACTCATTTGCGCATACACATCTTCAAAATCACTGCTTCACGATCAGTCACATGATTTGTGTACAGTGTCAAATGAAAGATTTAGCCTTATGTTTCACTGCACCTTCTCTTCCATCCTTCAAAACCCTCCCAATTTTCATGAAAATATAAAAAAACACATTAATTCAAGTGAATGACATTAAGCCTACTTCTACAACAGCTTTGAGTAGTTGACGTTTTGTCATTGATTATAGTTATTTGCTTTCACTTGAAAAGCAGTTCTTACTATTAATTGGAAAGCTGTCCCCTGTCCTCCAATTACTCTGCATGTGTGCTAAAGAAGCACTTCAAAGACTGTAAAATTTAAGTCGCAACAAAGACTGCTCACCATGAGTTAAAGCATGCCTGTGCGTTCTGCATGTCTGAGCAGGATTTGCATGTATAGTAGAATCACCCTGTCTGAGTTCTATCCATCTGCACATCTGACTTACTGCTGGCCATGTATGAAGAAAAATAATCAGTTCCATCACTCCTCTCAACACCTCAGTCTATATTCAACATTTATCCACCTTCATGTTTACATTTGGAATACTTTTAGACATAGTTTTTATCGAGGTTTGTCGAGGTGAAAGGTGAAAAGGACTGACATAGACATAACCCTGATAGGATGCCACATGCACTGAATTATGAAACCTGATATAGTGAGTGATAAATCCAGTGTTGTGAAGTAGTGAACTACATGTAGCGACGCCACTAGCTTAAAGGGCTCATCGGACGAACATTTTCCACAAGTTGGCATGATTTATTAGGGTCTTCATGAAATGTCTGTAACATATTTTGCTTAAAAACACTCAATGGCTGTGTAAACAACACCCTTTTTGCCTTGTCTAAAACAGCTCTGCTCACACCAACCCGTTTTGGTGTATGTCTCTTTAAATGATAATGAGTTACTGCGCACCCCACCCCCCTTCTGGGATTTCCACTAAAAATAAAATAAATCCACTCCTCTTGTCTCCTCTGGGACTGGAACACTAAATAATGATTTGTGTTAGTCTGTGCAGCCAACGTCAGAACATTTAGCATGTTTTCCGCAAACTTATGCCATGGCGTCAGAACAAGTGCACCGCTGTCGCTTGCGAAAACAACAATGGTGGCTGAGCGCCGGGGGTGGAAACGTGCAGATTAATGGGTGGTAATATTATAATAAGAACCCCTTCCTATGTCAGAAGGGGAGAGAAATCTGATCGGCTCATTTCCGCACATGCTTGCAGAGAAAGGCTTACAAAACCAAACTCACTGGGTTCTTCTTAATGTTTTCTGAGTTGGTAGATGCACCAGACACTTAAACACGTTATAGCACTTAAGCATGGAAAAAAGTCAGATTTTCATCAGATGAGCCCTGTAACTACACTGCATTTGACAGTAGCAACTCTACTTTTAAAACAGGGTAGCGTTTCCAGTAGCAAGCTATTTGTTCAACCAAGTAGTGTACTTGTTTTCAGTATAAACTAGTTATGCTTGATTGGCAAGTGGTTCACTCTTGAGTCTAATTGCAAGCTAAGTAATCCAAATCAGTTTGAAACTCCGATCAAATCATTCTGAATCATTTTGGGTAAAATAGTACCACATTTCTATATAAGCTTCAAAATAGTTAGATACATTTTCTTAGTGACTTTTAATGTAGCTAACTACTTTTTCAGAAAGGTAGCTTAGTAAGGTAGCTTAGTAGTTTAACTACTTTAAATTATTTGTTGCTTTCCAAATTAAGATACTGTTTTAAAGGAGGCACTGAATATATCCTGGGATTCAACCTCAACATCCAAAACATATTTTTGCTTTTATGTAACGTCTGATTCTGTGTAATTATTATTATTGAATCTATAAAAGTAGGCAACATGCTCCTCATTATTGAATTTGTCATTCAACTCAAGAAGCAGTCATGTGACCATTGATTCCTTTTCCCATTGGTCTGACACTTCAAAAGATGCCTCACAACTTGAGCAAAGTGGGTTTCTTCTTTCTTTTATGACCAACATCCTCCCCCACCCTTTTGAAAGCATCAAACACACCTCGATCAAACATCAAAACTTCAAACGAGGTGTCATCCAGCATCTAGTACTATTTGATATGGAGAAGGTATTAATGCATATATGGTCAATACATTCTAGTCCTATAATATCTCATTGAATGGCCTGTCCTGTAATGTCACCAACAAAGCAAATCTTGAATAATTGAGATGCTCATATCTATTTGACTAATGCACTATGAATAGGGCAATATTTAATCCTACATTTCAAACTAATTAGTTTCTTTTAAGACGATTGTATAGGAGTTTTAGATAAAATTTGGTATGGAGTAAAATCTAAATATGCTAAGCAGAAATACACTGATAATTTAATTTCAAATGCTGATGTGGGAGTTATAGCAGAACTTGTTTTTAAGCGATGTTTGTTATGAAGAACCTTTCATTTTAAATAACATATTCAACTTTTGTTGTTGTTGTTGTTGAACTTCCGGGAAATATATCCAATTTTGTTGATACTGCCTACCCCTAGCTTGTGGTAAGTACACAATTTCAACATTGCACTCTTTGGGCTTGTGAGTATCCGTCTAGCCAAGTTGAGGTTGACCACTAACACTTATTGCTTTACACTTTTAAAACAACTCCTCAACCAGCTGCCTGTTTACACAGGAAATCAATTACTTTAGAGCTCAGTCAAATTCCCATCCCACTTAATGGTGAAGCTTGTCTATTTGAGCAGAAATGACTCCAGCCTTCTCTGATTTCACCCCGAGTCTTACCCTGAAGTCTCGGGCTCCGAATTGGACCTAAGTGACGTTGACCGGGCTGTATCTTTCTGAAGACCAATTTGCCGCACTCCCAGAGGACCCAGAGCTTGTGTTGTTCTTGGCACCAGTTGCCTCTCCCAACCAACAAATCCTGCCTTTTCCAGACCAGTTGGCTCAGAGAGCCACCAGAGGGATGAAGGGAAGACTTGGAGGGGTGTGGATAGAGGCTGTGTTTGTGTATGTGTGTGCGGAGACAGCCTCACGGCTGGAGCGAGATATTGTATGCTTGTGTATTCAGCCGAAAGGTTTGCAGCCAGCTGCTTTAGGATTTTCTGTGGAGTCAAGATTACCCAGAGTCAATAATGAGACGTGCAAGAGAGCTGGCTCTCTCTTCCCCTTGTGCATCTTAATTCTGCCTCAAAAAAACAATAAGACGTTCTATCTGATGGAAGACGTGATTTTTTTTTCTCTCTCGTCGACTTTCTAATCCTGATTTAACTGCAAATAGAGGGAGACGGAGAGAAGCCAAAAGCAACATGTTTTTTTTTTTTAAGTCACAGGCCTCAGAAGAGACTGGTCATTCAGAGTGGCCATTTACTGCTGCTTTCTGGGTTGTATTTCCCAGCTTCCTCTGCTCTGAATGGTTTTCTCACAGAAATGTCCTATCAGTAGTCCCCGATCCGTCTCTCCCATTCAGGCAAGGAAGCTAGAGGCAAATCTCAGAGAAATGCACCTAAGATGCCTTTAAATGTGGTCTATATCAGGGTTGTCAAACTCGGTTCCTCGAGGGCCGGAGCCCTGCAGAGTTTAGATTCAACCCTAATTAAACACACCTGATCCAACAAATCAAGTCCTTCAGGCTTATTTGAAAACTACAAGGTTTCTGTGTTAGAGAAGGGTTGGAACAAAACTCTGCAGGGCTCCGGCCCTCCAGGAATTGAGTTTGACATCCCTGGTCTATATGAAAGCTAAATTTAATCCAAATGCAATGCACATTCCTTAGCTGTTCACCTGAAGAAAAGTTAGGTTAGTGCATTTTGAATCTCTTCATCATTTTGTAGTCAACAAGTCGTCAAAATTACCTTTACTGCAAAAAAAAAAAAAATTAAAAATTAATATTCTTAGAAAGTATTTTTGCAGTCTTTTCCAGTTAAATTATCTAAAAATGAGATGAACTGAGAAGCAGAACTGTTAATATATCAATTACATATTAATACTTGTTTCCAAAGAATATTTATTTAATAAATGTGTATTTAGTGTTACTACATTGGATTTTTTATTTATGTATTTACTATAAACAAGTTAAAACAAGTGAAAATTGGTGATATATGTATATTAGATTTGCCTATATTAAATTGTCACATGAAGTAAAAACATACATGTAATGGGAACAATGGTTAATTTGCTACAATGATATCACCTTACAGGTAACATATCTGTTTTGCACTGTTTGTGATACATGTTCCTGGCCTTATTGAGGACATTTTATTAGTGCAGGTTATTATAAATATAAAAAAAGTTTGTCTTCATATAAACACCTGCTAAACCTTTCTTTGCCCACCAGTGTCACCATACCCAATCCAGTCAATTAATTTAACCAAGTCCTGCCCTACATTTCTCATAAAATATACTGCTTCACTCAAATGTATGATTATTGATCTAAAAAGAGTTGCTAATGCAGTTTCATGTTGACTTTAACTTTGTTTCTCTAAATGATGCATAACTCAATATCAGACAAGACCTTCCCCCATGCCCCTCCATTGTCAAATAGTGACATTCCTCCATGTTTTTACAGCGTGCCTTTAAGGAGAAATTTCAGATTGTGCCATTTTGCCTGACCTCTTCTCTTGGGCCAGTTGAAAAACGTGTCAGTCCCTTTGTAGGAACACCTGTGCTTGATGCCTCGACAAGGTACAAAGATCGCATTTCAGCCTCTGCGCCTTCCCTTAACCGAAGGTGCCTTTTCCCTGTTTCAAGAGAATGCAAACACCAAAAGAGAAAGCAAAAGAAAAGGCCTACCATCAAAGACCTTTTTCATGGACGGATAATTGCATTTGCCTTCATTTTTTTTGGCAAGCCCGTTATGTTTACCATTCTCACCAATCAAACAAAAAAAACAAAAAAATTCACAAAACCTGGTGAATCTCACCCCCCCTTTCCCTTTAGGACATCGATGGGGGATCAAACCGATCCAAGCTAAGGAAAACTCCTCCTCAAATTCTTATTAACCAATCATTCTCCGCTTTAATAAAGCTCTAAGCTATGCCAACAAACACAGGCCGAGAGAAGAAGGAACGGAAAGCGAGAAAGAGAGTACGAGAGGTCATGCCAAAACCGCTACGTGTTTGTTCTTCTCCCGCAAGGAAATCTGGGAAAGCCGAAAATATCCCAGAGGCTCCCACTGTTATTGTAAGGCTGGAGGTGGGTGATGCTGTAACCCAGGAGGAGTGCTCGTGGAATGGGAATGGAGGGGTTTTGTTTGGATAATTGTGTTTTTAGATTACACGGTTTACTGAAGTACAGCCACTCCTGCTTTCCTACTCTTACCCTAGGCTTTGTTTTCCTTTTCTTTTTTTCCTTCAAGAGGCCCTCGCAGACAGCAAAAAAAAAAGAAGACATAACCGCTGCGTAAAATATCCATTAATCCTCTTTCCACATATTTGAAAAGACCGGACCTGACAGTGAGGTAATTCTAATGAGGTAATTCTAATGAACAATTGAAAATATCGGAACACTCAGCACTGCCAGGTGACGCAATGGGCGTCTAATCTTATCTGACCCAACACATATTTCCAGTGGAGGTGTAATGGAACATTAGTGTTCTGTTTTTGTTTTTTGTTTGTGAACTTTATTTTTACAGTACATCCTCTTTTTCTTAGAAATGTCCTGGCCAAGATTTCTGAATTGCCCAAAATGTCCAGGTTTTGGCTTTGTTTTCCTATTGACGTATTCTCTGTCCTCATACATTATATGTATGTGTATTTGTATTTGCATTTCTTTGACCGTTATCTGCAGATCCCACCTTTTTCGCATGCCACAATTGGTCGATTATGTACAATGACTGGACGCTATTGGTCAAACTATTTTTCAGTCATTACCTTCAGTAAATATGAAAACAAAATGAAAACAAAGCCAAAACTCTGTCATTTTAGGCAATTTAGAATGTTTTTTTGGTCACACTTTATTTTAAGGTCCAATTCTTGCAATTAACAAACCATCAGCTACGACTTTTTCCTCAATAAATTCCTAATGTGCTGCTTATTAATAGTTAGTAAGGTAGTTGTTAAGTTTAGGTATTGAGTATAGGATTAGGGATGTATAATATGGTCATGCAGAACAAATGCTTTATAAGTACTAATAAACAACCAACATGTTAATAAGGGGCATGCTAATACGCAATTCGTTAATAGTGAGAATTGGTCCCTATAGTAAAGTGTTACCGTTTTTTTTTAAATAAATATATCACGTTAGAATATCTTCTATTGATTGGTATTATTTGCATAATAAATGGTAAAACTACTTTAGAAAGGTCTCCAGCTTCGATATTTGACCACTGTTTTACATACTGTATCACATTATATTTTCCTTGTTTGCTACTGGAGTGAACATCATAGTGTTTTAACGGACCTGATAAACTGATAATAGTAGTCGGACTAGTTCACTAGTTCTTGTTTTTACCTCTTGTAATCATAATAAAGAGCATGGTCAGGGGTGATTAGAGGTCTGTCTTCAGGTGTCTAGTTCCTGTTTTTATTACCTACATAAACACTTGGCGTCTGTTTCTTGTGGCAATCAGATGATTTGTCCAAGGAAGATGAAATGCTAATAGCTAGTTAGCAAGAGCAATCTTGACAACTCAAAAAAGTCATCCTTAAATAATGACACAAATGGCAACTCTAGTTCTTTATAATCTTCAATGAAAATTCACAAATCTGGAAATCATCATAGTGAGAAATGCTATCTGCATTATTACAACTACATTTACTATTTTTGTTATTTTTATTTAACTGCCTCTCTTTCATTCTTCTGATGACATTACTTCACACTTCAGTGGACTGTGTTGTTTTTATGGAGACAACATATGGCAACAAAACTTTCTAAACATTCAAACCCACGTGTATGGGGGCAGGGCCCAGACACGATGATATATAATGAATAGACTTGTGTGTACCTGCATCACAGCTCATTCACCACAAGACTTACAAGAATACTTTTCCAGACAGAGATTTAGTAAAACACGGAGAGCTGGAAGAATGGAAAAGAGGGGAGTTCCTACTGTAAGCTTTTACCAATGAGGTTACCGGTTTGCCTGCCATGACAACACACAGAATAGCAGCTTGGTTTGGAGTGAAAAGCCTGGTTCTGTGGTCTACTGCCTGAACACAGTGACATTAAAACATTGGTTTAGGGCTCTTTAAATAACCAGCTGTGGTAGGTATGGCAGAACTTCCAGGAACTCTCAGAGCAAGTCCACGTACTGGGACAGAGCTCCACATTTCCAGCTTCCAGCAACTAGATGATACCAACGATGAGCTCTACATGGTCAGAAAATAACTCAAAGATGCTTATGAGCTGAAACAAGAGCCAAGAAAAGAGAAGCATCTCTCAGCCTCACCACTGCTGAGCAGAGCAAAGTCCCACGTCCAAGAACTGGCATATGACGAAAGGCGCGAAGGGCCACAACCCAAAACCTCACCTGCCTTCGCCATACAACCCTTTCCTGCCAACGAAAGAATACCTCCCATCCAAGCAGACCTTGGAGCTGCACATGGGATGACCATCAAAGACCTCAACAAGCTGTCTAAAAACATCAGCAGTTTCAAACCAAACTCCGCAGAGGGCTACGACATCCAGGCTTACCTGCAATATATCGAATTTCATCTGGAAATGAGACCTCATGTGACTGACAGAGACAGGTTATACCTCCTTAGAGCCACGTCCAGTCCTGAGGTACGAAACTTCCTAGATCGACAGCCCAGTCAAACAAAGTCAAGCTACCAGCTACTTCGTGAGGTCCTGATTAAAGAGTTTACAGACCCTGAGTCTGAACATGGACTGTTAACTGCC
>NW_015552532.1:365890-376848 GCF_001515605.1 Sinocyclocheilus anshuiensis
ATAACGAACCTGACCTTGAAGAGGATGTGAACTTCAAAAGCCTCTTTCTAAGAAATCTGCACCCTGGAGTCAGCCACCATCTAGGCGTCATGGCCTAGAACGAGCAAGTCTCTCACGGCCAATTGTTGATGAAAACTCTGAGGTACCAAAGAACATCACCTCAGTCACCCATCGCTCACTAACAAACTGTCAAATCAACTCCAAGAACCAGATTCCTGTCTGTGCAACAGCAACCATCAAAGCACAGAAGGTCAGAAAGTCTGCCACAACCAGAAGGCATCACAAGGGAAATGCAACATAGGAGACAAAGTTTGCACCCCAGCTTCACACAGCCATACCGAACTACCTCCGACTGTCTGCTAAAGAACCTCCTGCCTTGCTGGACTGACCCCCATTAGATCATGGACACGCCCTCAACATTCATTGTTCTTAACAATATGAAGTGCATTAAACATATTACATCAGCGATTTCTAAACTGGGGTTTGTGAAGGAACTGCAGGGGGTTTGGAAGTTTAAAGGGATTGTTCAGTCAAAAATGTATATTACCCCATGATTAACTCACCCTCAAGCCATCCTAGGTGTCAGACGAATACAATCAGAGTTATATTTAAAAAATATATATCCTGGCTCTTCCAAGATTTATAATGGCAGTGAATAGAGGTCAATATTTTGAAGCAAAATAAAGTGCATCCATCCATCCATCATAAAAAGTACTCCACACTTCCTTCTGAAGTGAATTGATGCATTTGTGTAAGAAAAATATTCATATTTAAAACATTATAAACCATAATCTCTAGCTTCCGCTAATTCTATGCACATTCATGAGAGAGTGGTGTTCCGGCGGATGACGTAGGTGTAGCGTAAGCTCCGGTGAGAATTTGCTAGTCTCACGAGAAGCAAGTTTTGTTTACAGCAAAGGAAAACCAGTCTCTTCTTGGCTTATATCAAAACATTTTTCTTTACAAATCCTCATTTTGTACTTCTAATTTGTGACTGTTTTGTTTTTCTCTCTCTTCTGCACTTCTGTGTTCGTCACTTCTCACCGGAGCTTACGCTACACCTACATCATCCGCTGGAACATAACTATCTCATGTACACGCGCATGCCAGTTAGTGGAGCTATATATTAAATATGGATGTTTTTCTTACACAAACGCATCGATTCACTTCCGAAGGCCTTTATTAACCCCCTGGAGCCGTGTGGAGTACTTTTAATGATGGATGGATGCACTTTATTTTGCTTCAAAATCTCGACCACCATTCACTGCCATTATAACAATCAAAATAAAGCACTTAAAAACAAAAATAAATATTATACCTGTTTATCCACATGACCATGTAAATAATATATCATCATGTAATCAATAAAAAAGTAATTGTAGTCTGATTACAATTATTTTAAACGTAATATAATCAAATCACACGTACTTAATTATTTGGAATCTGATTACATAATCCAGATTACATGTAATAGGTTACTACCCAGCACTCTAGACAAGTGTAAAATAAAAATCTAGCTTTATTTATTTATTTTTTTCTTAACCTCACTAAATTGTACTAGATTTGACTGGAAAATGGTTTTATTGAAAATGTTTGGATATGCATACTGAGAAAAGACAAATCCCTAATGTTTGGTATTAGCAATATTAATAGAGATGTTTGTTTTAGCAGATGCCACTAATACATTTAACAAAGTAATTAAACTAAATATGTGGAAAGTGATTGGCAAAAACAGCAGATTTCCACCCCAGTGTCTTCCTATAAGGTTCTCCTGAGCCATGTAAATAAATGTACTACTTTAGCAAGTGCAGCCATTTGATTTATGACTGGTTTTCACTGACATCTTTATAGTGCAGAAAATCCACAGATAGGCATGACATTTCCTATGTGTGGAAGATATTAGTGAAAATGAAGTGTGAAGTGGGCAAATTGTGGACAGCTGCTTCAAGCGGAGGGCATGGCAGAGTGACGTACAGCCGACTGAGGTAATTGAATTTGTGAGTGAGGGTGATGTGACCTTTCATGCTGAGGGGACGGGTGGGTGGTCAAGATGATGTTGGCCTCAGCCTTGAAATTAAAATGTAAACACAACAGGATCAGGTGAAAGAAGATACACCGAATATTAAGGACAGGATGCCTACCCCCATCCGCACACACCGGCTCTATGAATTGTATGAGGGCTTATGTAGTTGAATTATAGATGTGCTTTGGCAGCGTGAGTGACTGGCAGTGAGGTCTTGAGACCTCGGGTTTCAGCAGTGAGCATTATTTAAGGCTCGAGAGTGTCTACGATTGGTCACCCCCACGTTTTCCCCATATACAGAAATATGCATGTCCACAGTATTGCACTGCATTCTCTTATTTGTCAGAAATGCTTCAAGTCCCAGTATCCCCTCAGTGTTAAACTGCAGGGCTCCAGGAAGTGGTGATATGGCCATTTCTCCTCAACTCAGGTTGTCAATAATCCCTACTGTATGTTAGTTGCTGTTAGAATGATGTATGTTGATGTAATAACTATCTAGACCATTTTCACTGCAGAGTGCCATCTGTGTAAGGGTATGTGAACCAGGGATAAAAAGAGCCTGGTACTTTGTGAATTACTAGTGAATTGATCTGAATCCTTGATTTGACTGTGTATTTCCAAACATTTGTTTTCAAACACATTTTTCAAACTGGTCTCACAAATAGATAACCCCACCCAGAATTCACACAGTTGGTTGAGGTTTTGCTGTGCCAGGCTGGCCGGGATACTTAAACAAACAGCAATGTTTTGATAATGCCATGAAAATACCAATCAACGTCTCACTTATTGTCAGTTTTGATTTTAATAACTGTAATGATAAGTGAAGTTTTTTGGGGAATTTTCTATTATGTTAGAAATTATGTGATGCACACATTAAAACTCTTCTGAATTTAATAAAAGCTCATCAGACAGCTGGAATGTATGACAGCTTTGCTATATGACAAAATAATAATTTCTAGTATTGCCAGAATCTCAAGAAGTTCAAGTCAAGTCAAGTCAAGTCTGCTTTATTGTCAATTCGCTGTGGGCGAGATGCAGTAGTGGGGCTCGGTGATGCTGTGGGCCTCCGGAGCAGACCGAGATCCCCGCAGCTCTTCGGCGTTCGCAGAGTTTAACTCTAAAAATGTGGTTCTGCCGACATCGAGCAGAAACTCATGACTGTATGCGCGCTTAGAGACAGATAGACGCGACGAATACGTACAAAAACACTGCGACTCACAAGACAAAAAACACGAAAACACCTTTCTGTTGGGAGAGAGAGAAGCCGAAGCGTGTGAACGCGCCGCCATCTAAACATCTTTCTTCAAGTTTCTTAAAGGATTAGTTCACTTTCAGAATAAATGTACTCCCATGTCATCCAAGATGTTCATGTCTTTCTGTCTTAAGTCGCAAAGAAATTAAGGTTTTTGAGGAAAACATTCCAGGATTACTCTCCATATAATGGACTTCAATGGTGGTTAACGGGATGAATATGCATTTCAATGGAGCTTCAAAGGGCTCTACACAATCCCAGCCGAGGAATAAAGGTCTTATTTAGTGAAACGATCTGTCATTTTTTGAAATATATATATATACTTTCTAACCACAAATGCTCGGACGATTTTGAAGTTGGAGGAGAAAATGAGATGGAGTTTTTTTCCCTACCCTACCTTTTTGAACTAGTTTACACAGACGAAGAGCTAACTGCTAACCGACCTTTCCAACATGACTACGTAATGCGTGAATTTGCGGACGCGCATTGCAGAGCTAGTGCAAGATGTGCATTTGTGGATAAAAACAAAAATATATATATTATTTTTTTCCAGAAAATGACCGATTGTTTCACTACATAAGACCCCTATTCCCAGGCTGGAAGAGCCCTTTGAAGCTGCATTGAAACTGCAATTTAGACCTTCAACCCGATGGCCACCATTGAAGTCCATTATATGGAGAAAAATCCTGGAATGTTTTCCTCAAAAACCTTAATTTCTTTGCGACTGAAGACAAAAAGACATGGACATCTTGGATGACATGGGAGTAAATTATCAGGAATTTTTTTTATTCTGGAAGTGAACCAATCCTTTAAAATCAACCAGAGGTCTTCATTCAGCCAGTCTGTTAATACCCATACTTTAATTTCTTATTCACCTCCAGCCATTTCTGTTCCAAATAATCCACCAAAATCACCTCTAACTTAAAGGTGCTGTGTGCATTTACTTTACTAAATTTTATTTGAAGTTGCATTGCTGTCTTCTATTCCAGTTTAACATGCAAAGACAATTTAAATAAGCCATTCATACATTTTCAACATTGCTCTGTTTGTTTGAGTGACATTGCAACTTTGGCTCTAGCAATGGCTTTCGTTTGGAGGCAGGGCTATCTGTTTGTCCCACCTATAACTGATAGCAGTGTTGGGAAGGTTACTTTGGAAATGTAATAGGTTACAGATTACAAGTTACCCTATTTAAAATGTAATAGTACTGTAACTTTTTCAATTACTTTATTAAAGTAATGTAACTGATTACTTTTTGATTACTTTTCTAAATTTCTAATGAATGTTTATTTGCAACTGTTAATCATTTTCAAACATTTACACCATGCAGGGTTAACCTTACAGTAGTGCTCAACACTGTCAGACTTTCAAAATCCTTCCTCACTTGAATTAAGATGATCAAATTTGAACACATCCACCACAAAATCAGACTTTAGTACCGCCTTTTACTTTGAGATTGATCTGAAGTTCAATGCAGACTTAAAATCATAAGAAATAGTTTACTGATACTATTTTTGAAACCAAATCTTTGCATAACTACAGGAAACACTGCATCTAACAATGGTTTGGAAAAAATAGTTAATTTAAAAATAATAATAAATAAAAGCATATACATCAACTCAAATACGGTTATGTAATAAGCATGTGTCCTATTCTGTGTACTAAACTCCTGAAACATTGGTGTCTTTTTGAAACATTGGCGTCTCTTTGTATATATAATATGAGATAGTTTTCTCAAAACAAGTAAAATGCTCATGAAGTGACTCAGAGCAATTCTAGAGATTATGTTTTTGTGTTCATGTACTCATATATATATATATATATATATATATAATTATAGGGCCGTATGTCTCAGAGTAGTCAGTGTAATTTGGGGAAAAAATCAATTAAATCTGTATGTAGATGTGTGTAAATATTCAAATGTAATCCCCTTTGTAATCGTTAACATTTTCATAAGTAACTGTAATTTAATTACACATTTTTTCTTAGTAACTGTAACTGATTACAGTTACATTTATTTTGTAATTAAATTACGTAACGCCGTTACATGTAACTAGTTACTCCCCAACACTGACTGATAGACAGAATGTTTGGGGAAATTATTTGTAAACAATCATTATAAACAATACTCGGGCTATTTGGTCTGCCAATCAGCCTGACACAGCAACAGCTCAACTAATGGTATGAGTTTAGGGGAGGGTCTTTCTGTTTGGATGACCAGACTGGCAGACTGGGAGAGTTACTGCAGGGGTTAAGAGAGCCGCTTGTGACGCATATATTACAATATTTAAATGCTGAGTATATTCATATTCAATTATATTCTGTCCCTGAATTGAGCTATATAAAAAAGAAAGTTCATTAAGTCTGTGATTAACCTTGCAATTCCTCCAGTGCCCCTTCATCTGCTGGAGATATTGCATAAGCATTCAAATTTGAGAGGAAGTCATTATGAAGTCTGTTAAATTTCACCCCCTACCACATTCAGTGCACTTTTATTCATATCGCAAAGCTCCATATTTTCCTACGTCTTGGCGACCTGTGACTCTACCTAACGCATGAATTATATAATGCTTGGGCTGTTCCATACATGGCTTCAATGGAAACAAAGGGGCAATTAATTTAGGGTTGCGGTAATTTTTACGTGCTGCCAGCAGTGCAGGATAGTTGGGCTTCCTAGAACGACTCTCCTCTCTCGCTCCCTTCGTGCGCACCATGAAATGGAAATTTACATTCACTTAGAGGTACCGGGGAGCTCTGCTGCAGACAGCTGTATATTTAATGAGAGATGAGAAGTTTAATTACGTCTGTTTTAAACAGGCAAGACTTCTGCTCTGCAATGACAAGGGACCCAGTGCACAAAGAGCTGGAGGAGGAAAAAGGTGGCAGATGATTTCTCTTCGTTCCCTGAAGCTGCAGCGGAGTACGGCAGGCACTTTGGCTGCAATTATTCCAAATGTATTCCTCTGCTGTTTTTACACAGAAAAGCAGAACAACCTTACAGAAGAAAGGGAAATAGTAAGCATTAGTGGTGTCAGGGAAAGAAAACAACAGTCATTGTCTCCTGATACTTGTCACATTTTCTACTAAGTTATCTTTAAAAACATTATTTTCATATTGGTTGCTTAATGGATGGTTTGTGTTTAAGCACATTAAGAAACATACTTTGTTCGCTTTACTGTACTCTTTTGATGAGTTGAAGACAAGTAGGCCAACAGTGACTTTACAGAACACTATATATTTGGTGGAATGATGGTACTTTATATACTGTAGCTACTGTGCATTGGTAGAAAGGTGCCAAACCATATATATATATATATATATATATATATATGTATGTGTGTATGTGTGTGTGTGTGTGGATATATGGTCAGAACTGCTTTGTTATTTACAGAGTGGAACCGAAACACCTCAAGACAGGAAATAACTTGTTATTAATGGGTGTGACCTGAAGTAGAGTTTCATTGTTTATAGTTGCCAAGCAACATCAAAAGTTGACACATTAATATAGCATTTAAAGGATGTGTGGACACAGGAGGGCTGGATTATGAACTGGACCAGAGGGCCCAGGGCCTTCCAAGCCTGCCAGACGAAGCTGAAGACCAGGGCTCTGTTCCAAATTACGACAAGGGTCCCCGGCCTCTCTGCAATAGCAGCACAGGCTGATAACTAGGGGCCTTTGGCCTTTCTGCATACATTGTAAAATGACCAGTAGGGCCCCCTTTCAGATAACAGTGTTTTACCTTTTTACTGGTTTGCAGTGGAAATGTATCTTCTGTCTTACAATAGATCCTACTAAGTGATGTTTTATTAACAAATTTCGGGAGGAGCACGCGCAGATAATCAACCCGGCCAATTCACTATCAGTAATTACATCATCGATCCAACCACCACGAGAGAGAACCACTATAAATAATCATAGCAGCCTTACCTTCATTCTCTCTAGTCTTTCAGCATTCCTCCACCACCCCGACACCTCACCGTCGACTGATTCCCACCGGGCGGGAGCGCTCTGCATTCGGGCAAATGCCGAGGGTGGGGGGAGTGCCCCAGGTTCGGGAAGAATTACCGAGCTCGGAGCCCTCTCCTCTGACAGCACGCCAAATACGCATACTATTCTTCGCGCTTTATTATCTGCAAGGCGAACTCGTGAATTGATAGTTATGTGTATATTTTACAATCTGATTATTGTGTCATTTTATAATAACTTTATAATGTTACTGTTCTGAGTCTAAGAGTTACATAAGGTTTTATTTATTTATTTTTCTGTACTTATGCCAGACTCATTCATTATAAATAATCTTTTCTTTTGGTTTAAGTGAAAATAATCAAATGAAATGAAGTTCCTTTCATTTGTAAATAATTTAATCATTTTTAATTATAGAAAACTTTTTTAAAAGTTTCCAGCAAAAACAATTACAATATATACAAAAAGTTCTCCTCTGGCCAGACGAAACCAGCATGGCGTGGTTTAATTCCAGGCTGCAACACAGGTGCAGAGGACTTGTCTGGTTCCTGTGGTCTTGTGCCGATGGTCATCGAGGTGATGAGGTCTTCGCAGGGGATCTGTCTCTGGGGCGCATCTAGTTGACATGGTCTCCGCTGACATTAGGGCTGTAGAGGTCGTCTGCTGATCCACCATCTGGTCTGGATATGGACTGGATCTTATACTGTGATATTAGCACACATAAACAAAATAATTATAGCATTAAATATTTTTTTCTCTATAAAAAAAAATTAATTAAAAAAAAAGTTTTTCTATTAATATACAAATAGTCGCAAGGCCTTCTTCAGTTCCCCCTTGTTTTATAGACAATGTCTCTATTTCCCAATCTCTATTATAATTTGTAATTTATCAATTCTGAGAGAGATAATGCACTATGATATGCATCTTTGCATAGCTGAAATCATGCAAGGTGATGTTGTATGGTAATTTATGGACATAATTTCAATACCATCAAAATGTCTCTAAAAGCTTCAATGAGAGTGGATGTAATGAGGGTCATTTTGAAAATGGACCTTGAGTGTCTCTGTGGTTTTGAAGAACATATGTCATAGATGCATATCAAGATTGCAGTGAAAATAATGAATGTCTCCTGAATGAATGCATTGGATATAAACAAAGCTAACGGCATTTTTGATCCTTTAGACTGGAAGCAACCTAAACAGGCCATTGATGTTTCATGTCTTTGCTTCATATCAGTTTGTTATAGAATTAATAATTAGATTGATTGAACTTTTAATATATAGATTCTACAGTTATTCTGTTCCTAAAAAATGGAGCCATGGAGATACTGACAACATCATCTACTGATCAAAGCCATATAAATACATTTATGTATATAAATTTTTATTAAGTAAACAAATAAATAAAATAAGTGTCTTCTAAATTTATTTATTTATTTAATTTTTTTTACAGAAACCAGCCACAACACTTGTAAAATAATTACGCGCTTTCAATTTCTTCAAATCATCTTTGGTTCAAAGAGTATTACTTAATCACCTAAACAAATGGGCATTCACTGAGCTAGAAAAAGTAGAAAATCGTCCCATATGCCCACAAAACTTGCTGTTTCAAAAGGAAATACAGCAACACAGGAAGAAAACTGTTTGTCAGACCATTCCATATAGGGTCTTTAATACCTTCAAACATTTTTCAGTCCTCCTCAGTGGAAACCCCAACTGCACAACCAGCATCGCAGTGAAATGATGTGCCCAAACAAGCACCAGACTTCATTAGCATTCAAAGTCTGTTTAGAAGTTAAATCTCTTAGCAACTTCTCACTGCTGAACAGCAAGTTTGGCACCAACATACACAAGAGCTCTAGGGCGAAGCAGATATTTAAAATCAGCTCCTATTAATATCAAGTGATCTCCTAAACTATTAACTCAAATAGAGAAA
Source organism: Sinocyclocheilus anshuiensis (assembly GCF_001515605.1). NCBI lineage: Eukaryota > Metazoa > Chordata > Actinopteri > Cypriniformes > Cyprinidae > Sinocyclocheilus > Sinocyclocheilus anshuiensis. The sequence goes on from NW_015552532.1 coordinate 375,065, forward strand.
GACAGAACTCCGAAAAAAATAAGTCCCTGGATGTTAAAAATTCAGCTTGGCTTTAATTAAAGGGCTATTTAACCAGAGATCTCAGACTGAAACTCTGTAACTTTTGACATTTAATTATGAGTTTTATGTAGTCTCTCTCACACTTTTGGTGTTTTTTTTTGATGACAGTCTGATTCACTTCAGAGTTTGGTTCATTTTAAACTTGTTTTTAAACGTTTCAACAAGGCTTCGTAAGGGCAACATTCAAAGTTTGTGTTGACAGACATTGCTTTTATCAATTACAGATAAATTAATTTATTTGACTTACAATTCGGATGTAATTAACAGTAAATGAATTACAACTTAAAACGCATTCTCAATTTTCAATAATGCAAAACCCTGTTCTCCTCTTCAGTCTTTAGCTGGCTAGTGGTAAACAACTACTGCTGCTATCCTCACACTGATAATGCAAACATACTACAGTTTGAACTCAAAATCACAAAGTTTCAAGAGTGACAACTGCATTTAAATACAATTGTGAATCCCCTAAATGATCGTTTTGTGTTTGTACAGAACAGAACTCACTCGAAATTCGAATGATTGATACAATAACAATTGCAAATTTCTAGCGTCTCATGTGTTTACTAATATCACAGCAACCAAGGACTCGTTATGTTCACGATTTTAACTAAACCTCCCTCGACAGAGCCATCGTGTTTTATGTTTGAAAATGCCTCGCAGAACCCCTTGAAGAGTTGCCATGTCCACTTATTATAAGTTACATTAATTAAACATATTTGGGCTTGTTGATTGGGCTCGGCTCATAAAGCTATCCATTTTATGGAGTTAATAAAGTAGTCAGGTGCATGTTGCAATATTATGTAGTGCATTTCCATGATAAACCATTTGGATTTAAGTTTATGGGCTTGTTCTTTATTTTGTATTTTTTTTCCTTAGCTAGATCTGGCAGTAGCTAATGGCTAATGAGTACCTCGTTCCCTTTCCTTGCAACCCGCATACAGAAGAGAAACACAACTCTAATATTAATTTAAATACATAATTAACAACTAGTTGTTCAGTTCGGTTTCTCATACTGCGTATAATCTTTGTAAACACAGTTGTCACCGCTGTCACACTGTTGTTTTTTTCCGCGTTTTTGCAGAGTTGCGCATTAAACCAATCACAGACGATTCTGTTGAGCTTATGAATGCAATGTCCAATCAGAAGCGTTCAGATGAGTCATCGATGAAACGCTGTGGAGGTTTGTTCAGTGCACGCGCTCGCTGACTGAATTCTGCACTCTCTCATCTCATTGCAAATTCTCTAATCATAAGCAACAGAGTGCAAATGTGCAAACGATGTAATTAAGAGATTAATTTCACAGTGTAGACAGCTTCATTGATTATAGGCAAACAGGAGTTTTTTGAGAGTGCTTAAACTCGCGCTAGATTTATGTCAATGAAAATGTTATTTGATAATGTAAATGTTCTTGTCTTACTTTCTGTACTAGGAAAGCATTATAATTAGTAACTTAAATTGTTTTTATTAAATTCACATTAAATACAAAATAAGTCGTATTAAAAATATTTGATTACATGACACTCATAAGTAAAGTACTTAAAGGGGTCATAAGATGCTACATGCACTTTTACAAGTAGTTTGAACTGAAATGTGTGTTGGCAGTGTGTGTACACAACCACCCTAAAATGATAAAAATCCGCCCGGTGTTTTTTTTTAATCTGCTCAAATTTTTACCCCTTTCTCAAATCGAGCCGATCTCAGATGCCTGTCTGAGTGAAGTCACA
>NW_015552532.1:376910-384583 GCF_001515605.1 Sinocyclocheilus anshuiensis
TTTACCCCTTTCTCAAATCGAGCCGATCTCAGATGCCTGTGTGACGTCACAAAAACAGGCCCCTCCCACGATAGTTTGATTGACAGTAGCGTTTCAGCACAGACTGGACTGATGTCTTACCTTAGACCCGCCCTGAGTGAGCGTGAGTGTACGTTTTTTTTATTTTTATGAATCTTTGCAAATCGCCTTTCCTAATAATGTGCTAATTAGCAAGTTTCACAATGAATGCGGCTAAAGTAAACAGTCCCTCAGAGAGCAGCTCGGAAGAGAGGGGTGGGGTCAGCATAGCTCATTAACATTTAAAGGAAAATGCTACAAAACTGCGTGCTCTGAAAAGACCTGTTTTTGACAGGGTAAAAAATTAGTTTTCTACACTACCATTGAGAAATTTTAACCAAACTATGTTACAGAATTTTTATTAAGACCCTAAAGAATCATATCAACTTGTGGAAAATGGGCATCCTATGACCCCTTTAAGTAACAAGATGGGTTTTATGCGTAGCTAATAGATTACACTTACATTAGGCTACTAGCCCATCGTCCATTATAGATGCAAAATTCGTTTACTTACACATATTCGAGAATCAAGAGATTTCATGGTATAGTTAACAAGTATGGGAATATTTCAAGTAAAAAAAGGAAAAATTAAATAAAACCAATAGGCCTTCATCAGTTATGCAGCACTATTGTGGCTGCTGTGTGTCACATGACCCAATCACTCTTCATCATGAACGCTCTTAGAGTTTCCCACCATTATTGGTTGCCCTGCTATGTGTTATTGCAAGTCAAGGTGGTATTTACATTTTAGGGGACTAAACTGTCTTTGAACAAAATTTATTGAACAAAAATTCAAAGCAAAACAAGAAAGACTGACAGATTCTAGAATACAGTAATCCTGCCAAACAGAATTTATAGTAAATTTATCATCCGCTCAAGCCATTGAAAGCTTTTTCCGGCATTCTACAAGTTCACTGTATCCCTCCATATTTTCTCTCTCTCTCGCTGTTTTCTTTCGACCCTGCTTCCTCTGTTCCATTTTCTCAGTGTTTGGATTAGGGCAGACTTGAACTTCCCCCGTCTCCCAGCCAGTCATGAATCATAGTATCGCAGAGACCGCAAGACCCAGGGGGGCTGTCAACCCCTCCTGTCGGGACCCAACCTCCACATAACAAGTGGCTGATGGCTACATTTTGACTAGCTCAAGCACTGCTTAGGGTCCAGGGATTAAATCGGGACACAGATAAGGAGAAGACACTTCTAGAAAAGACTGAAGTACCTAAAAGCTGATGTTGGAATCTGTTGTGATTCAGATTTATTGACATTATCGAGTATACATGACAACAGCTCCTACTGATGATGCAAATGGTGATGACCTTTGAGATTTGACTCCATGGACCCTAAAGCCTAGTTCAGACTACACGACTTTAAACGGCAGATCACTGTGCTCTTACAGACTACATGACATGCTGTCTGTCTTGAAGTTGTTGTGGTGTTCACACCATGTGAAACTACGTAATTGATCCGCAACAGGGGGTCACACACTACACGAGCTGACAACTCTGTCACCCAACGACTCTATCCGGTCCCAAACCAAGTCTTGTCATGAAAACACACGCAAGAAGTGGAATGGGAATTGACGGAAAATGTGTGTAACAGAAGTTGTTTATTTGAAAACGGACGTCGGGAAGAAATTAGAGTTCGCACATACAACAGACTGCTGAGCTCACAGCCCGACCTGTTTGGGAGCTCGTTGACTTGCAAATCAGCCTTAAATCTGGCTTAAAATCATGTAGTGTGAACTTGGCATAAGTTGCAAAGCAATTTTTCTCTCAATACAAACGAGAGATATTGGTTTCAATTTACTTTTAAGAGGGACACGTCTAGGGTGACTGTACATCCCCTTTTTCTCGGACATGACCTGGCTGGGATTTATAAATTGCCTAAAATGTCTAGGTGTTGGCTTCATTTTCCTATTGTTTTCATACTTGCTGAAGGTATTGACTGAAAAGCAGTTTGTCCAATAGCGTGCTGGCATTGTATATAATCAACCAATCATCATGTGTGAGAAGGTGGTGTTACATTTTCTTTTTTTTTTCTCTCTCTCTTTCTCAAGTTGCTCTCTCTATCCGTTGCTCCAGGTTCCAGCTTCTAATTATCTGGGAAAGTGGATTGGCTCCCCAGTTGGAATTGCATCTAAAGCGCGCTTCTTCTTCTTCTCCTCTCGGAGAGGGAACATGGCTGTGTGTGATTTGTCGGGAGGATGCGGTTGTGACGGCATCCTTCCGAATTGTTGTACTAAAGCTGATTGTTTGAGCCTGGTGCTCACAGTTAATTTTGCTCTGGTTGTGTTTTTCCCTTCCTTTTTCTCTTTTGTTACTGTTATTATTTTTGTGAGCATTGTACTGGCGCTGAAAGGTAATCTGAAAACATAGGAATGTCACTCTTTTGTAGAATATATATTTTTTTAATCTTTCTTTTCTACTACTATTGTGTTGGTATTAAAAGGTAATCTGTAAGATTCAAATAGATAAGCGCCACTATTTGTAGGAAATGGGTGACTATTATTTTTGAAATAAGTTTTCTCCTGGTTTGATTAGACAGGCAGTTACAGGAGTGGGATGCATTTTTGTTTGTTTTTAATTTGTTAGGTTATTGTAGCGGATCAAATAAGTTTAGAAAACTATATATCCATTTCTGAAGCTCATGAAGTGGCTTTGTAATAGGAAATGATTGAATACTCCTACAACAAATGAAAGAACATCTACGGTTTTCTGATGTGACGTTCCTTATTTATGTTACCCCACGTTATCCCTAGATTGGAACGTAACAGTGGGATCTACAGGGAATGGTAAAAGCAATGCAAATTATGCATACATATATTGTAGAGAGCACGTTAATAGGAAAACAAAGCCAAAACTCTGACATTTTAGGTAATTTAGACTTTGCGGCCTGGGACAATGATAAGCATACAACAATTTCTGTCATTCAAATGCTGTGACTGACTAATCAAAATCAAGTATTCTTGAGCGTTGTGAAATAAGATAGAACTCCACGAAAGGGATCATTATCATGCCACACCACCTGTATGAGTTAATATTTGAAAGCACTCCTGTCTTCATGTGACTGTACATTTGACTCTGTGATATATCACAGCGGAGGAGGTATGTCTTTAGAGTGGCAATAAAACAAAACAAATGTTACATTGTAGAGACTGAACATGAAGTGTGCCGTTAGGAAAACTGTTCTGATGTAATACCTAACATATATTTATACCAGCTTTCCCACAGGCACAAACACAGAATTTCAGTGTTAGCTGCAGGGTTAGTCTTTGCTTATTTTATTTTTATTTTTTACACAGGTCTCCAGAATAATAAACCACGCTAATAATTCACCACACACACGTTTGTTTTACTATATTAGTCAGGACATCTCATAGTCTTCCTATCAGGTCAATCATATTTTATATGTCCTAATATTTGTAAGCCATAGTGAGTTCAATGGTTTTCATTATATTAATGAAGACAATTTTGAATAGTGAGGACTTTTTGAACCTCACATAAATGATATAAAAATTGCATCTTCAATTTTACATGTTTTTTTTTTTAATGAAAGATACGTATTTGGATGTGTAGAACTGAACTTTGACATTAATTAGCTGACATTTTTTGTCCTCAAATGTTCAATTAACTTGAAAATAGTGTGACAACTATTTATTTATTTATTACAAGATATTACAAATTTATGAAGGGACTGGGAAATTTTGCATCCATTATTGTGATAGCATATTTCAGATGTAGGGTTTGGTTGAATATTCCATTGCAGTTCATTATTGCTTTTTGATCCAATTGATTTATTGTTATTATTGTTGTTATTGTTATTATTATTATAATTATTTTCTTTTTTGGCGGAAATCCAACACAGCTCACCATCCAAATAACAGCATTCCTGCAGTAAAGCATGGAGGTGTTTCTCTGCAGCAGGGGCTGGAGCACTTGGAGGAAAAATGGATGGGGAAAATACCATCAAATTCTTGAGGAAAATATGCTGCCCTCTGCCAGAAAGCTGTCAATGGGAAGAAGGTTTACCTTCCAACATGACAATGACCGAAAGCACACAGCAAAACTGACCACACAGTGGTTGAAGGAGAAAAAGGTGAATGTCCTTGCAATGGCCTAGTCAGAGTCCAGACTTAAACCCAATTGAAAATCTGTGGAATGAATGAAGACGCAGTCCACAAACGCTCACCACCAAATTAAACTGAACTTGAGCAGTTCTGCAAAGATGAGTGGGCAAATATTGCAAAGTCTAGATGTGCAAAGTTAATAGAGACAAATCCCAACAGACTAAAGGCTGTAATTAAAGCAAAAGCTGGTTCAACAAAATACTGACACAAGGGGGTGATCCTTTTTCCAACTCAGTGATTGTTTTATTTGTTTTTTTCTGACATATTGGTGTTATATCTTTCACTTGGATGTTATAAAGTTGCACTGAGTATATACAGCTGGATAAAACAAAAACTGTGTCTGTATTCATTTCAGGCTGTAGAGCAACATAATGTGGTTATTTTAAAGGGGGGTGATTATGTTCTATACCCACTGTAGCAAATGCAGAGATTGGGCAAATTTGCATTTATTATTGCAATTGCCAGTCACAAAATTTCAGGAGAGAATAAAAAAAGTCTGACGACAGAAACTTGCTGCCCAGTTATTATCTCCAGTTCTAGTAGCACTTCCCTCAGGTGATGTCCCAGTCTCTCATTCACTCTGACCGATTCAGTCTCATCCATCACATATAGTTCATACAATCCTACCCGACCTCACAGCTTCCAAGGTCAACTTAACTGCATGGAATGTTTAGCTAGACTACAAGGTCAACACTGATTTTGCATGTGTGGACAGATCAAAATCCCTTGTTTTAGCAATCCATAAATCATTGAGATAAACTGGTTTAGCTACACCTGACAGTGTTGATTAATATTTATAATCTGAATACATGTTTATTTATTAATCTAGCTTTATTTTATTTTTTAATTAAATAAAAAAAATAGAATTTATATTTATATCCCACCTTTTTTTTTTCAACAAATGAACTAAGTTCTGGAATGAAAAGCACAGTGACTTTCATAGTTAATGTTGAGAAAATCTTTTTGAACACTTTTCCAGACAGGCATGAAAAAGTTTGCTGCTCTTGTTGCTGAGGTAAACAGGCCACACCGCTCTCTCGCTTTCTTTTTGTTTAATTACTCCTCCAAACGAGCGGAAAGGATAGTCACTCAGTGTAGTAACAGCTCCCTGGACGGCCGTCTCCATGCAGCACCTTGCAAAAAATCACCGGTTGGTGGTTTGCCCACGCACTGAGAGAGAGAGAGAGAGAGAGAGAGAGAGAGAGAGAGAGAAAAAAGAACAGTGCCGTTTCTGAGCTCACACCAAGTGGGGGGCATCAGGAGGTCTTCTCCCTTTAGACCACTGAGATATTTGGGACAGTGGAAACAGCTTTTCTCAACCTTGAATTGGCATATAAAGCTTATGTTACTAATACATTTTACTTCCAAAAATCAGGATGTAAAACTTTCTGAGCTTGCAACAAAGAAAATTGACAAAATGGAGAGCAAACTGAGACTTTGCTTGAAAGTTGATTGAATTGCAAAAACTGAATTGTTTTCAGACAGGTTTCCCAAATATTCCACACATCTGTCATTGGTTATACAGATAGTCCGCCCCAAACTTACACCATTGGTTGAGCTGTTGCTATGTTGGACTGGTCGAGATACTCAAACAATGTTTTGATAGCAGACAGAGTCATAGTGCATACACTTTTCAGAGGGAAACAACCTACAAATAGTTTACTTGTAGTTGAGAAAAAGACACTGGGAATCGCACATATGTGACCCTGGACCACAAAACCAGTCTTAAGTCGCTGGGGTATATTTGTAGCATTAGCAAAAATGCATTGTATGGGTCAAAATGATCGATTTTTCTTTTATGCCAAAAATCATTAGGATGTTAAGTAAAGATCATGTTCCATGAAGATATTGTGTAAATGTCCTACTGTAAATATAGCAAAACTTCATTTTTGATTAGTAATATGCATTGCTAAGAACTTCATTTGGACAACTTTAAAGGCGATTTTCTCCATATTTAGATTTTTTTTGCACCCTCAGATTCCAGATATTCAAATAGTTGTATCTCGGCCAAATATTGTCCTATGCTAACTTAAAAACTTACTAAAGCTTATTTATTCAGCTTTCAGATAATGTATAAATCTCAATTTAAAAAAATTGACACTTAAGACTGGTTTTGTGGTCCAGGGTCACATATTTATCTGATAGAGTTTCCAAAGATCTTAACAATGTGTCAGTCTGTGCTCAGATTTGCTAAGATAGCAAAGTTTGCAATTGAAAGTAAAATATTTTAATTTCACATAAAATTATCCCAAGACCAAATGATTTTATAGTTCTGTGCTCTTACCATATATGTCAACAATTGTCTCACTTCAGGAATTATTAACCTTTACAGCCCACCATCCAGACTCTCATCCAACCCAGATACTACCATTATTAAATAAACCAAAAATATATTACTGGTAGAATTTTATACTCGCAATAATGTAACATTAATACATTCTATAATGTTAAACATATCATTAATGTACCACATTTAAAAACACATTTTGAAATATACAGAATATTTGTCTTAACAATCCTATATTTCCCAAATGTATCCTGTATATCTGTCTTCATGCACCTCCAGTGTTCATGGACCCACAGGAGTCACTGGTTGAAAACAAGGTCTTGTGGAAATTTAGGAAAAACACTGAAGATTAAAAAGGAGCCTCTAAAAATAACAGAGTCTTTAATACTAAGCTAAAGTAAGCTGTCTTTTCCCCCATAAAATTTCTCACAAAATTGCTTTTGACTTTTGCAACACATTCAAACCAATAAGTCTGGCTTTAGTTAACACTAACTAATGGAATGGTAAACAGTTTAATAGTGTTCAAACTGTTCAAAAGGGAATAGAGTTGAAGACCTTTGATATTTTAATATTAAAGAAGCAATCTCACACTTCTATGCTTTCCAAAACTCACTGGTTATGGTTCAGAGCTCTTGATAGAGGGTAAAAGTGCAACATGATCTTTATCCATATTTGATATTGGCTGAAGTCAAACTCTCTCTATATCTGCTTTAGTTATAAGTTGCAGTGCGAAACGCCTGCCAAATGATCCTCAGCTCATTTTCTCAAAGATCCTTTGTGCTGTCATGAAGTGACGGGTGTCTCTAAGGTTAATTGCAAATACAATTTCCAAAGATAAGAACAGGAGCAGGCAGGAGAAGAAGGAATGAGCTTTTAGCCTTTTTTCCAGAGGTCACCATTCAAACCGCAGGTAACGCACTAACTACATCCTGTATGTGACAGCCTCACAATTCCAACTCTGGTTTGAGTGATTGGTGGGATTGTGGTCGAGTGTTGTGTTCATGTTCCATTCTCCAAGTCTTATCTCCAAGCACAAGACTCATTACTGTGAGCTGTGCCTTACATTCACTCCCTCTAAAGACCGCACCATATCAGTTGGACATACCCAGTCAGCAGATTAGTAATCTAGAGTCTGCCAGCAAAATAACACATCAGCTTTTTTTGGAGATGTCATGCTACATATATATATATATATATATATAT
>NW_015552532.1:385550-395350 GCF_001515605.1 Sinocyclocheilus anshuiensis
ATAAAACTGATGATGCTTGCCTTAGCACATACCACTAATACATTTTGTGCAAACAATGAAATTGTGATACTGTTGTTTGGATGCATCAAAAGCTGACATTCTCTCATCTGCATTTAAATGACTCCATGAAATAACTTGACAGAATCTATTGTATTTTGAGTGCTAGAGCCTAAATAGAGCACTAAATTTAATCTTTCAAAATGTTTTACTGTGCAATTTAAAGTTGAAATAAAAAGCAGTGATCCTCAAATCTGGCTCGCGAGATCCACTTTCCTGCAGAGTTTAGCTCTACCCTAATCAAACACACCGGAGCTTGCTAATCAATGTGCATTACCACCACCTATCTCTCAAATTCCTCCTAATTGAGATTATAGATCAGTGATCCTCAAATCTGGCTTGCGAGATCCACTTTCCTGCAGAGTTTAGATCCAACCCTATAATCAAACACACCTACCTGTGATTTTCTATTGATCCTGAAGACATTGATTAGCAAACTCAGGTGTGTTTGATTAGGGTAGAGCTAAACTCTGCTGGAAAGTGGATCTCGCGAGCCAGATTTGAGGATCACTGTAAAAAGGAAACTTTGAGTTGCATTTAATCAGGCCATTTCACAGCAGGACATATATTTGAAAACTTCCCTACAGCTCAAACTAATGACCCCCATTCTCTCAATATTTGACTGGCTTAAGGAAGGTTGCAAGCATGTGCTGTTGACTGCAGTGTAAATAAATAGATATTAATACTTATATTATTTTCTTTGGAATATTTTTTTCATTAACCAATGATTCCTGCACAAAAGACCAGGAATGTGTTAAAGTGCTGTATTTTGACCATACGTATCATGTCAATGAGCACAGAGAATTCAATCCATCTGTCTCTCACAGATATGATGGAGCTCTATAGAAAAGGGTCCAATAAGAGTTGTATGAGTACTACAGATAGGATCAGATCAGGGGTATGAAGGTAAAGGATTTTTATTTATTTTTTTGGCCCTGACTTTCCTTCAATTAGCGGCTTTAAAATCATACTGCAAATTTTCCATATCCTTCCCAAAGGGCACACGAGTGGTGCAAAGCTTTCTCTCTGGCCCAGCTGAGGGAGCCAACACAGGGGAAATCTCCCAGTTAAAGCTGCAATGTTCAAGCCATACATTTCAGCCACTTTTACAACACAGTTTTCAAGATCTGAGGAAACTGAATATGTGAACTGATAGGCTGGGTGCTTATTAACCTCAGACTTTTGTAAAAATAAATAGACTTGTATCAGTAAGCCAGCTAGGGCCCAAAAAAAAATAAAAAAATACAAACTTGATGACTGAAGCAGAGAAGCAACTAAATCATCCAACCCTGTTATTATAGAAATAGGTGACCAAACAAATGATATTATATATATATATATATATATATATATATATATATATATATATATTTTTTTAAAAAATATTATATATATATATATATATATATATATATATATTTTTTTTTTTAGAAATACACATTTATATATAACTACAAATCTATATAAAATATAAATAACTATAACATCTGGCCCTATACTAGCTAGCTTGCTAATTGTTTGCTAGCTAAATATTAGCTTGTTAAAAGTTAGCCTAATCTAATGTTGCGTTCAAGTCATGTCGTAAAAAAAAACAAAAAAAAACATACTTATGAGATGAACGCACATGAATGCCAGCACAAACTCGTAATTAGGAACGGAAAAGTTGTAGAGTTCGGAGAAAACATGTCGGATGCAGTGAACACAGGGTCTCCTTTAACGGTAAATTTGTTGAAATGAATTAAATTATTTCTGTCGTTTACAATAAACTATGTAAATTGCACCTACAAACTACAATACTATTGTACATTTACAATAGAATATATAATGATTCAATTTACAGCACCTTCTTAAATTGAATAAAAACATAGAAGGCAAAAACACACTAATTCACATTTGTCATGTTGTACAAGTACAGTAGTTTATTGAGCACATGTGACTTCATAATTACAACTCGTAAATACAAACTTCCCAGGAGGACTTGAATGCACCATCGTTTTGTATATCTGTAACCTATTGTAATGTTGTATTTAATTGAAATTTGGTCTACTTAATATTGATGTCTTTTTAATGTTTATTGCTCGAAATCACTCATATCTTAGTATTAAAACTGTATTAAGACATGTCCCGATGTACAAGATCAGGGCTAACAGCTCATAGCAGCGTAACCTCTAACTAGCTACTTCAGTCAGTCTTCCAAAAGTGTTTCTGGAATCTAATTGGAACTTAGCTTGCATACTCTGGAAAGAACAACATTGTGTTAGCTTGTTTGCATAGCTAATGATGAGGTATGGCTATATTTGTTGCACTTAGGGTCTCTGTTTCTTTGAAGCTGTAAAAACCAGTCTATAAATCATCCATTAAATACTAATTACTATGAGTTTGACTGTTCAAACTCATAAAGCCCTGTTTACCAACTGGAATGCCACAGTCAACATGTAAAGCCTCACTTCACTTCACTGTGAGCAAGCATGCCAACACAAACAGTTAAATTTATGATGAAGGACCTTGAGTTTTACTGGCTCACGAGTCATGCTGTGCCTGCTGGTGATGTAATCTCACAGTTGTGAGCGTTTGGGTACAGAAAATGAGAAAAAAAGAATAACAATTAAAATAAAAAAAGCCTTTTCCATTTCACATAACTTCCTTACTTCCTCTATTAAAAGGGATTAGACACCGTGGGACTGCACCTGTGTAAATGCCCACATCAGAGCCATGTTTAAGGGGTTTGTTTTCACAATCCTCTCTGTAACAAGCTATGCAACCTGGTCCCCTGCAGGCGATATGGAGCGAACGACCCGGGGTTCATGCAGCGGGACTCTGGGGATGCTGGTTGGGGCTGTGTCAGCACCACATGTCTGTGGCCCGCAGGCTGTGAGATACCGCAAGGAGCTGGAGTCTGGTAGAATGAGGTCAGCTCTGATATACACAGGACTAGGGAGTGAAACAATAAGGGTTGAGACAGAAAACAGCAGAGGGAAGCACATTGTGCGTTCTCTGCATGGCTCGCGTAGTTTTGAAGTACCTGCCATGCGAGGGGATCCTGAGGGATTGTGTTTTGGTCTTGACTGTAGATTTGCTTCGAAATTCCCACCTGTGCCCTTTGCCACTTCTTTAGTGTACCATTTAGAAGTGCTATCTCAAACCGCATGCTATGAATTATCTGCCTAGGAAGAGAGGCTGTTCTTGATTTGTGGCTGATTCTCTGCATTTAAGATGCCATAAAAGGTTTTAACCTTTCAGTTTAAAAGGTCAGACCTGACGCTGAGATCATGGATCTACCAATACCAATGTGCTGTGCTTTACTTTTCTAAGCAATGAGGTTTTTTTTTTTTTGTTAGCTACTCTCCATTTGGAGGCACCGAGCAAACATACATCACATCCTAGCAACCACCTATTCATGCCATAGCAACCTACCAGAACATCCTAACAACATCATAGTAATGTGATAAAATCAACCCAGGCTCATAGAAAAAAATGTTAATGTGGTTATATTTCTGTAAAATTATATTATTTTGCTTTTTGCATGTTTACGTCACTTTCAAAGTGAAATGTCCAGTGAGTGGCGATAAAAGCAATTTTAGTTATATCTGAAACAGATAAAAATGTTATTTCAATGTTTGATTATGGTGGTTGTTGTAGGTATCGCAGCAGTTCAGAAATGAAATGCCCAGTGCTAAAAGCTAATGCTCTATCGAATTTGAATATAAAGTACCACTTAAACTAAACCTAACCAAGAGTGTAAACAACATTTGCTGAATCAATCATTCCATTTTAGCTTATTTCGACACGTCTTCATCAGTTTTTTTTTTTTTTTCATGTGACTCGTATCTGAATGCTCCACATCGAAGGTACCATGTGAGCTACCAATCAAGTTTACTATGTCAGAAAACCCTACATATGGAGCTGGTTTTGTGATGCAAATGTCAAAATGTATAAGTTTACAAATCATGCGCTATGGTAAAAGGGTTTTAGGTACATAGTATTGTGCAAGTAACCGTGTGAAAGTAAGTCTTTATTAACCACTAATCTGCCCCGCAATAATAATTTGTCTACACAGAAATAAAAGCTGTTGGTGTTTTACTGCATCTAGTGTTCGTTTCACATGGAAACCTCAGTAAAAGATACTGTATGTATAGGTATGTTTTTGGATTTTCGTAAAAAGGGCCTATGTAACCACTTTGCAACCATCTAGCAACCAACCTGAACACCCTACACTCTAAAAAACACTGGGTTGAGACTGCTGGGTAAGGACGTTGGCTTGTTTTAACCCAATTTTGGGTTGAAAATTGGTCTTGATCTATAACCCAGCGGCGCTGGATTGGGAACGCAGACATGAAAGAGAGCACGCACGTCACGTTAACATGGTTACATAAGTAACCTGAGATGATTTCATGGAAGGCGGAAATAGTCCGAAAAGAGCTTATATTGAAAAATACGCGGTTTTCACCTCAGAAGTAGTCTTAACGGCCTCTTTTACTGAACGGAAGAGGTACTTTTAATATAACGTCAGAGAGTGTCTTATGTCATATTTACATGAGAATTTTACAATATTTATATTTTTTGAGGTGTTAATAGAGGGTTATTAACATATGTACATGTTAATTCATCATCTCCTTTTTCGCAGTTAAACTGAATGTAGTTTCCTAAAGGAAACGGCGTTATGTAATAAAGTTTAGACTAATTATTTTGAGGCTGATGAAGTGATAATTGTTAAAGTAATGTTTTGCATGTAATATTTCAGACTTGTTGAGCTTTGTCTTCACTGTGCCCGCGCCGGGAGTTGACGACACAGAAGCCTGCTTGTGTGAGGAGGCAATTTTCTCATCTTCTTCAGAAGAGAGGGAAAGACGGTTTAAGGCAAGTAAACTTCAGAATTCCGTCATGTTATCAATTATTTTTTTTTTACTAAGAGTGAAAGAATGTTTGTTTTTGTAGATGTCGAAAGCCAGAGGCACAGGAGACCATCATTCTTTTGAGATTGATGTGAGTTATTTTTAGAAAATAAATGTTTCCATTGTCTCCTGCCTGTTTACTTCACATTTTGATGTAACAACAGTATGATTACATGTTCATATTTTATGTACACCATTGATGTCCCTGTTTTTCATTGCAGAACTCAAACCAACTTTGGAGTTGTCTGATTTGGAGAGTCATCATTCTTGGTCTTCCTTTCTTAAAGGAATAGTTCACACACAAAAAAAATATATAATTTACTTGCCCTCATGTCATTCCAAATATAATTTACCATGTCATTCCAAACCTATAAGACTTTTGTCTATCTGTAGAACACAAATGAAGATATTTTTTATTTTCTCTCATACTTTTTTGTTAATCCACTGAGAGTCTAGATAATCAGTATTTTCAAGCTTCAAAAATACAGAGTTATTGTAGTAATTCTACAATAACTCTGTATTTTTATATAGTAATCCATGCCAATATTTATATACGAATAAAACTTAAATTATACCATAGCGAACATGTCTGTTCAGAAGAAAATATTGGTCTCCCAGACTTGCAATGGAGGACAAAAATTAAGAGAATATTAAATATATTTATTTGTGTTCCAAAAATTAGCAGAGTTTGTATTTCCCCCAAACTGATGCAACAGTGGTTTTAAAGGAGGAGGCTGGCCTGGGTAATGTAAAAGATGCCTTTGCTGTGCTGATGGGGCTTCTTCATGACTACATCAATTATGCTAAAGAGATCATGGAAATTGGCAGTGATGCATGATCTGTATTCATGGACTATGAAACAAACTATAAGTGTATAATTTCTAAAAACAAAATGTTAAATGCTTGTTTTGTGCTGTTTAGAAGAAATGGAGTTTGCACTCTGTCATTCATACACATGCTCACATTCTTTCACACATATGTTTCTGATAAATGTTATACTATCAATGTTAATGTTGTGGTTTATTTACTGTCATGCCAGAATAGTTTGTAAAGAACTTAACTATTAACTAATTGTACCATTATTGTATAAGTGTTTTTGTATAATATTTGTATACAATATATAACATTTACCCAAAAAGTTAAATTTGATCTTAAAAGTTATATTCAACAAATGTTTATTTTTTTCATGTATAAACTCTGTATCTGTTAATGCCATACTTTTCTGCGTTTCTTCTTACATGCATGTTACTTTTGACTGTTTTCTCTTCTTGTTTTTAATAAATATGTACCTTTTGATAGTCATGCTGTGTGTGTAAAAGTGATTTTAAAATGAACATGATTTGTGGGTTTCATGTCGAGCTCGATTTGGGTTAATTTTAGCCTAGCAATGTAGTAATTTTAAACCATAAGAAAAGCAACCCAGCATGATGTGTCAAACATATATCCCAACTTGTTGGGTCAAAACAACCCAGCGCTGGGTTCATCCCTTTTTTGACCCAGCGCTGTGTTGCCAAAATAATACAAATTGGGTTGTTTTTAACCCAGCAGTTTTTAGAGTGTAGCAACCTCATAGCATGCTAATGCTCATTAATACACTACTCATTTGTGATTTTTCTGTATGGTCAAAAAAAAAAATCATACTTCTGCTATTTGAACGTATTTTCATTATTTTAATTTTGTCTGTCTTATTTTGTATCATATGCACAGACAATTTTGCTCACAGTCAGTAAAGCACACTAGGGCTTATTATAGTGAAATAAGACTGCCCTCCATAATTTAATGCTAATAGGACCTGCATTTGGTTTTAAATTGTATGTGTGTGTTTGTGTGTGTGTGGTTGTGTCTTTGTGGGAAAATGACTGAGCTTGCATAGCAAACAACTAAAGTCTCATCAGATGACATTTGAGAACATTATGTCTCAGAGGCTTCAGCTACATTGACTTTCACAGTCTTCTCAATCCTGACATGCCTGTTTTTCCACAGGGGTTCCCACAAATGCTGGTTATGTTACCTGTTAGAGAGGATGTAACATCTCTTGTGATGGCTTTTGTGCTCTCAGGAAGTGTCAACACAGCTGAGATTGGTTTTGTTCAAATTGCATAGTATCATAATACTTGTTTCTTCATCGTATAATGTGTGTGTATTGTGCACATTTTCTATATGATACCAGGATCACGTATTACAGAAATATGCAGTATACAATGACTGTATACCAAATACTGTAGCTTGACTTGACTTGCCATATATATATATATATATATATATCACTTGATATACCTGATATACACTGAATGTATATAAAATATAAATCATCTGCTATAATTCTATGTTTGTAGTAAGTTTTGAGATTTGTATGTGTTCTATCCAATTAAAAATTAAAAATGTATTTATTTACTTCTTTCCTCCCTCCCTCCATCAATGTGATGAATAAACCAGGAGTAATATAAGTCACGATTTTTGGCAAGAGTTAAGAAATGTTTACTTTACAATTAAATCAAATTTGCTAAATAAATGTCATTCCCAAGATGCTAAGTGAATGCTACATGCTGAGGTCATGTGACAACAGTTTAGCAAACTACTGTTTATCATTTATCATTACATATTCGATACATTAAATGCTTGTTATACGGTTTAATTTACTGTACTATTTTTCATACTAAAAATAGTAGGCAGTATATAGTGTATACTGTGCAGTATAGTATTCCATTCCCAACTTAGCCTTTTACCTTCACACACCTCAGGATCGGGAATAGTTTAACCTTTTTAATTATTCTTATTTGAGGATAGGAAGTGTATCCCAAATGTAATTCACACTGTGACAGCTAATCTTAATTTTTATAGACAAATGACAAAATCCTTACCAGTAGTATGACCTAATTCTACCTGCTTATGCAGGTAACATTGTAGACAAGCATGTTGTACAAAAAAAAAAAAAAAAGAGTAAACGGAACAAAAAGTAGATTATTGTTCTTTGAGTTTTGCCTAATCCTGCCTTTTCCTCTTACAATATCCATTTTCAGGAAGAGATCAGGTGTCAACCCTCAAAGCAAAGAAACCTTGCTATTTTAGAGGCAACATGATCAGCCTTTTATGGAACATCATTGTCCATTCATAATGTCACAAACTTGATAGAAACTGCTGGAACGAAAGGAAGTCCAGACATGACACAAAGAAATCTATTACAGCTGCAGGAATACTGCAGGGATGCTCAGGAAGGTTCCATCCCTGGAGGTCCGAATTACACTGGATGCAAAGTTTCCATTAGAAAACAAAATGGAAGCCTTAAAGGTTATCCCAACCATAGATTGAGGTGATAAAGTGGCGCTGTCGGGCGGTGAAGGTGAGCTGAGGCAGGTGGTGAGCGCTCTGGGAGGGCTGTAAGGGAATCTGAGGCACACCTGCTCATGTCGGGTCGGCCCGTGAGAATCAAGCTTCTTTCATCGGCCTGTCGGTTTAGAGGGGCCAGACGGCTGTGCCCAGAACACTCACACACAATGGGATCGGGAATAATAGGCACGGATTTGCTCTTTTAGGCCCTCGTTACAAGTTTTTTTTTTTTTTTTTTCACGGGACCTCATTACAACAACTGCAGAGCTTTTGATCACGGGCAGTCTTACGTTTCGTACTTGGATTGCATAGACTTCAGGAAAAAAAAGACATTTGCATTGGTAGAAAGGGAATCTGTGAGAAGAAAACTTTGCTGTTCTTGGAATTGCTCTGGGTCACAAAAAAAGGCAGCTTCCGAGGTTTTTTCACACAGATTTTACACTAAAGACACTGCAGTTTGTGAACATGGCCATATAACATGAGAATTAATCAGGGGAGATCTGTTATTTTGAAGTGCTTCTGTTCTGTTCAGGGTTTGAGGGAAGTAACACCAAATACCTTGCATGCATTTGCAGAAACGTGCAGAGTGTTAATGGGACGGTTCACCCCAAAATAAAATTCTATCCTCATTTATTCACCCTCCACTTGGTCCAAACCTGTATGTGTTTTCTTACTTCTTTTGAACACAAAAGAAGATATTTTGAAGAATGGGTAACCAAACTGTTGACGGTAACCACTTCTGAAATCCTAGGGAATCAATGGCTACCATCCACTGTTTGGTTACCAACATTTTTTCAAAATAGAAACTTATATGAACTACTCTTTTAATGAATTAAACTTTGTTTTGTCAAAATATCACACAAGACCTTGACTGACTGGTTTCCCTCTTTTGTTTTATATGACATGCCATACCACAAAGCATAATGCATATGCAATAGAATTGTATGTACGCTGTCTTTGCTTCTGTGTACTGTAAAAACTTAATTATTTATTATTTATTATAGAAACTTTGTAATATTTTATTTATTGATTGATTTATTTATTGATTGATTAATTGGCTGGCAAAACATGGGCTGAACCCACATTGTACCAGAAAGATTTTACCAGAAAGATTTGTTCAATTTGTATTTTACTTGTTTTTTTTTGTAATGTTGGTCAGAATAGGAAAAAATATATAATGTAAAAAAAAAAAAAAGTAAGATTTAACTCATTAATTAAAGCTATAGCCATCAAACAAAATGTTTTCAAAATTTTCTAAAAGAAAACAGAAAAATAACAAAATAAAAAAATAAAATTTATTCTTAAAAAAATATATATATAATTTGGAACATGGAAACCAGTGCGTGTGTTCCAGAATTTATTTATTTAGGTTGCTATTTATTTACTTTTTTGTATTGTTCAGATAATTGTTTGTTATCTCATACATTGATCTCTATCTACAGTATAAGCATGTGCTTTGTCAATATTGGTCAGACAATAAAATAAAATAAAATAAAATAAAATAAAATAAAATAAAATAAAATA
>NW_015552532.1:395402-406053 GCF_001515605.1 Sinocyclocheilus anshuiensis
GTTGGAGCTAAACTCTGCAGGACACCGGCCCTCCAGGACCGAGTTTGGACAGCCCTGCTCTAGTCAAAGAGACATGCCAGTCAAAAACTGTAACGTTGTGGAGAAGCTGGGGAAAAAGGCAGACGCAAGGATCTATGTGCTGGTATTTCATGGAAAAAAACTAGAACAAACAGTAAGGCAAAAACCAAAGGGACCAAAGAATAGAATGACTGGCAAACAGACAACCATTACATTCAACAACTCACAAGGAACTAAAGAAAAACTAGGGCTATATATACGTTTATTTTCTAAAACCAAAATAAAACTGAACACCTCAAAATTACAAAACAAACAAACAATATCTTTCAAAAAGGTCGCTTCAGTATAATGGACAAATAAAATAATGTTAAGTAAAATTAAAAAACCGAAGCCTTCTTGCAGTGGATGTGCTGGTTTGGGCCTCATTGCCGGCTGCAGTCATGTCCTCATCTCATATATAAAACACCTCTGATTCACAAATACTTGCTAAGGAACTCGCATTCACATAACGTGGCCTTGTTGACAAGTTTGGGTGAGTAAGAGCAAAACTCACAAGATGCAGTACGTTCAGTGACCTGTAATAGGCAGTATCACGTCTTTTGTAGCAGAAATAAACTGCTGCAGAAAAAGCTAGGTCCATGCAAAATGTAATGTGTAACTGCAACACTCATTTCAAATGTAGTGGAGTAAAGAGTACAGATACTCATTCGAAAATGTAGTGAAGTAAAGACTAAAAGTTGCTAATATCTTTGATACTCAGTACAACTACAAAGTACCCGAAAAGATACTCAAGTACAGTAACTAATTACATTTACTCCAATACTTTACACCTCTGGTTTCATGTCATTGAGACACCAAGAAGGCCCTTTTTCCAAGAGGAAAGATGAAAGAAACATTTTGTATTAGTATTATCAGCGAAAGGTATTTCTCACAGATTCTAAAATTAACCTAATTAGATAAGGCAGCAGAAGGAAATGTAGTTTTAGTTTTCCATCAGCATCATCATCATCATCATCATCATCATCATCATAGACTATAGATTAAATCCTGGTATCAGTTTCAGACAGGACAGAGGGATTCAATGACATCCTTTAATCCCTGCTAAGAGTTCGGCTGCAGCTGAGGAGAATCGATCATCTGGAAACTTTAGTGATCTTGACGTTGCTTGCAATCTCAGAGTATCAGCACAATCACTTTGTGGCACAATTCAGGAGAGATGATGCCTAAAGCTGTTTGTTTTGACCCCTGAAATTGAAAAGCGCTCAACGAGCTCCCAAGTGAGGTAATTAAATATTCCTTGTATTCCTATATGACAAGATGCTATCTGTGGTAAACAGCATACTCTACAAATCATGAATACTAATTAGAGAACTAGCATTTAAAGTGCTCAACATAACTAAACTGAAATAGGATTAATCTGGTTGAATGCCACAAAATTAATTTCCTCCCAAATATTTAGAAATGTATAGGTTTAGAGATTTTTATTTTATTTTATATTTTATTTTTTACCCACTTTAATAGGATTTAAGTCCATCTTCATGTTATTTCAGAATTATTTCCTTGAAATATGGTTAAAGTGTACTGTCAATGTGCTGATTAGATTCGCATTAATGATAAACTGAAATATACTTTAATGTAATGTCTACTGAAACTTGTATTTCATGTATTTAAATATATTGTAATTATACATTCATAAACTTTAAAGGTAATATAAAATAACACTACAGTTACAGGTGCGATTAACATTAAATGCATGATATGATATGTTTTAATATGTCAGTCAACACATCAAAATAAGTGTAATTATATTAAGAATGAAAAACAAAATATTATTAAAACAGTGATTTAAAATGGACTTTAAAGTAACCTGATCTTATTACAAAGTGCACATTTAAAATGTGCTTAAGTGTTTTAAAAACATACATATTAAAGTGTGCTCTCTTTAAGTACACTTAAGTGGTCTTTTATTTCATTAATGTTATATTATTCTGCAAGTAGTTTTTAAAATAAAATAAAAAATAAAGACATTTCTTTTTCACAAATGGAAATGTATAATGTGTGCTGATTTTAATTTTAGATTGTTTTATAGAAGCATTGTGTTATTCACAAAATGATTTTCATTACTGCATTTTTCATTATTGTTATTATTATTATTACAATTATGTGAAATGCATTACAGTAATTAGTACTAGGGGGAATGGAATAATTATTATGCAAGTAATGTCACAGTGGATTATTGTGTATTTTCTCTTTCAGGCTGAAAATCAGCCTTTTATCATATTTTCGGCAGACAAATGTAATCGATCCATAAGTACCAGACAAAATGCAAACTCTGCATTTGTCAAATTCTTATAGTGCTAAAAATAGGCTTCATTTTCTTCAAGCAAAATATTTCAGTAATACTTTACAATAAGGTTTCATTTGTTAACTATATTTAATGCATTAACTAACAATGAGAAATACATTTGTTGCAGTACTTAATAATCGTTGTTAGTGTTGGTTAATACAAATACAGCTGTTCATTGTTACTCCAGTTTACCTCAGGTCCTTTAAATAACATTAATACATACAACTTTTGATTTTAATAATGTATTGGTAAATGTTAGAATCAGCATAACTAAGATTAATAAATACTTTATAAGTATTTTTCAATGTTAGGTTATGTTAACAAATGAAACCTTATTGTAAAGTGTTTTTTTCTTTTGATTTTGGGGTGAAATATGACACCAACATTTATGAGATTCACCTAAATAATGTCAATAGGAAGGAGTGCAGAACAAAACTAGCAGTGCGTGAGAAACGCTTCATTGTGTATTCATATCCTTTACTAGCAGCAGCCTGTTGCTTGCTTTCATTTCTCTGTCTCTCTCCCTCTCTCTCTAACTTAAGAAAATAATTACCAATTCAGAGACATTGCTCTACTACTAACAATAAGCAGCCTCATTAGAAACCCCAAGGACAACAGGAAGAAATATACAAATGTCTACGTTTACCTAAATGGGGCATAACCGGAGCTGTCATTACACTCACTGACTCTGGAAGACGTGACAAAAGACACACACACACACACACACACACACACACACACACACACAGACACAGACAGACAGACAGACAGACAGACAGACAACACACACACACACACACACAGAGGTTATCCGCCCTATCACAGCAGGCATCTCTCAGAATGGCTGAATTGTATAAATGTTAAGTCATACTTAATTGCCCATAGAAACATTTGTCCCAGATATTTTCCTCTTGGCTCCATTAGCCAATGCTGGTTGCTGGAGTCAAAAAAAAAGAAAAAAAAAGTGGCCAAAGAAAACACACTGGGGCTGTTTTCTTGTTATAATGCACAGATTGCATGCAAGATTAAAACCCACTTCCAGTGTTTGTTTTTTTTCTTCCTCGGTAAGTAAACTTCATGACAAAACCAAGCAGTGTTTGGGTTTGTACGGTTGTCCTTAATATGCTAAACACTGTTAGCCTGTTTTAACTGTGTGTTGCTAGCTCAGAATTCAATCTTTTTGGCATGAAGCACGGATAGAATGCGACCTTGAGAAGTTTATAGCAAAAACAGAGACTGCCTTTGCGGAGTTAAACTTTTTTTTCCTCAATCAACACTATTCCTGTTGGCAGAAAGTCTGCTGTGAGAGTTGAGCTCATTAACAGTTGACCCCAGCTTGAAATAGCTGTGAATTAAGCAGTGCTCCACATGTTTAGGCCTTCTCTCGCTGCCAAAACCACTCCTACTCCAAATCCAACTTGGGACTCGGGTGGGGTGGGGGAACTGGACTAGAAACCCCTTATCTAATTACAAGCCAACCTTAATGTCCGTGAGGCAATAAAGGTCAAGTGTGGACCAACTGCCCTTGTGCCTTAATTTAAAGAGAGTGTAAAACAAGAACATATACACTGACTCTGCCTGATTCATTCCATTGATGCCTTTTGACTAGCTTCCCCCTGTGAATAGCTCTGTGGAAGGAGAAAAGCAATGTCAACATCTGCATTACAATTCCCAGAGCCCCAATGCAGCATTTACTGCTCTCTTGACAAAATTTGTTCATTTGCAGTGCTATGCAGTGTAATCAAAAACAGATCACACTTTATGGAAATGTGTGGTTTATATAGTATGAACGCATTGTGTAATTGTGTGAATATAAATTTCATATCAAATATATTGCAAGCAGCTATACAAGGCTAGGCACACCAGTGGCAAAACATTAGATTTGTGTGGTCATACAATTATTATTATTATTATTATTATTATTTATTTTTAATAATAATTACCCCTAACTCGAACTAGCCTTTTAACTATGAAGCCTATGAAAGTCCAAAAAAAAAAAAAAAAAGTAATTGCGACTTTTTTCCTCGTAGTTCTGAGTTTATATCTCATAATTCTTACTTTTCTTCTCGCAATTCTAAGTTTATTTCTCAAAATTCTTACTTTTTTCCCCGTGCAATTATGAGAGAGAAAAAAAGTCAGAATTGCATGATAAAAACAGAATTCTGCTTTTTTTCTTGCAATTCCAAATTTACTTTTCACAATTCCAAGTTTATAGTCTGACTTTTTTTCTACTCAGAATTGTGAGATATAAACTCTCAATTTTGACTTTTTTTCATGAAATTGTGAGATATAAGCTCTCAATTCTGACTTTGTTCATGGAATTGTGAGTTTATATCTTGGAATTCTGACTTTTTTTGAGAGTTTGTGAGTTCATATTCCACAATTGACTTATTTTCTCACAATTGCGAGTTATAAAGTCCAATTCTGAGGGGGAAAAAGTCAGCTCACAATTGTGACCCTGGACCACAAAACCAGTCTTAAGCTGCTGGGGGATATTTGTAGCAATAGCCAAAGATACACTGTATGGGTCAAAATGATAGATTTTTCTTTTATGCCAAAAATCATTAGGATATTAAGTAAAGATCATGTTCCGTTAAGATATTTTGTAAATTTCCTACCGTAAATATATAACAAATGTATTGTCATTAGTAATATGCATTGCTAAGGACTTAATTTGGACGACTTTAAAGGTGATTTTCTCAATATTTTGATTTTTTTATACCCTCAGATTCCAGATTTTCAAATAGTGGTATCTTGGCCAACTATTGTCCTATCCTAATAAACCATACATCAATGGAAAGCTTATTTATTCAGCTTGGACTCACAATAATCCACAAGTAATCCACTCCAGTCCATTAATTAACATCTTCTGAAGCAAATATGTTAAATGATGGTCTTCTGATGCAGAAACAAACTCATCTGTATCTTGGATGGTCTGAGGGTGAGTTTTAAAAGTCCTATTCCTTTAAAAACCAGAAGGTGCAAGTGTGTGTTCACCGCTAATCATTTATTCATGGCATCGTTTTCCACCATGTCCTTGACCATGAGTAGAATCCAGAGATACTGGAAACAACTGCTGTTGAACTGGTCTGTGCGTTTGTATTTGTATGTCCACATCTCACCAGGCGTCTGTGTTTCACTATGCCATCTTGCCTCGGGCTCTCTGCTAACCTCAGCTGTGACATCTGCATCCAACTGCTCACTGTTCAGGATCGGTGTTTGTGTGTGTGTGTTTGACAATACTGATCTTTATGGGTGTGTGTGGAATTATTTTTGTGTGTGAATGCTTGAAAGCAGACAGTTGCTTGTGTTGACAGGGGGTCATAAACAGAGATGGTTGTGTGAAAAAGAGAATACTGCACACGTGACAAGACTAGCAAACAGAAATAGCAGACTGAAAATGTGCCCTGCAACTTTATCTGTCAATAGTTGTGAAAATAGCAACTTTTCAGTGTTAAAATAATTCAGAAATTACTGTCCCTAACATAAACGGACTATTTCATTTGAATTGTTGCTTCTTTTTGTCATTTTCATTCCCTCTAAATGATCTATACTTCATATAGATAAATTAATATACAGTTGTTGTCAAAGGTTTACACAATCTGCAAAATGTTAATTTTTTTACCAAAACAAGTGGGATCATACAATATATATATATATATATATATATATATATATATACAGTGGGTACGGAAAGTATTCAGACCCCCTTCAATTGAGTGAAAAATTGAAGGGGGTCTGAATACTTTCCGTACCCACTGTATATATATATATTGTCATGTCATGTGTTTCAGTTCCTGTTTTGACTTATTTGGTCTTGTTCCTGTCCTTATTTAGTTTGATTATTAATTGATTCACCGCACCTGCCTGTCCGTCGTTATCCAGTGCTTATAAGCCCCGGTCTGTTCAGTTTATATTTGTCGGTTTTACTTGGTTCTACATGTGTTTGCCCAGCTCCTATTGTGGATTATCCCGTGTTTTCGTCATTAAAGACTGTGAATGCTACTCCGTGTCTCCTACGTTCTTCCCGCAGCAGCGTAACTTGACAGAAGAACTGACCAAAAACCGTTTTTCTCTCAATGTTTTTGTTTCCCGTTGTTCCCTCATGGATGCCCTCCTTCACTTGGAATATATCCTCCTCCTGCTGGAGCAGGGGGAGAAATCGCTCGAGGACCATACGAGACTGTTCCAGCTGCTAGCAAGCACCACCAGCTACCCGGACGACGCACTCTGTGCGTTCTACGACGTCCCTCTAAACATCGAGTGCAGAATGCCGTCGTCCGAAGATGGTCCTCGAGCGGATTTCACCACCTTTGTGGAGTGGATACAGGCGAGAAACGGATCCCCGCTCACCGTCAGTTCCGAGGAGAATCTCTCCAGTACCACTCCCGATGCAGAGCCCAGCGCACCATCTCCCCGCAATGTGGAGCATCAGCCCAAGCCCACCGCTGACGGAGAGCAATTTCCCACCATGATCAGCGAGCCAGCGCAAAGCCGAACGACTGAGCAGAGGATCACCCCAGACGTAGAGCTGAACCCGTCAGACCAGGTGTGAGAGCCGGCGACAATGCCCGCCGCGAGGGAGAATGCCGCGGACGGTGTGAGCGTGGAGAGGAGCTCCGCCCCCTGCACCGCGGCTGAGGGTGAGCTGAGTATGGCGCGGCGAATGTGCCACACCGAAGAGGATAGGGCTCCAGTCCCCGAATCAAGTCCAGAGCCCCCTCAAGTGTCCACTCCTCCAGAGCGTCATCCTGTTCCCGTGTTCAGCCTAGAGGGGGCTCCCGATCCAGAGTTTAGCCCTGAATGCCCGGAGGCTCACAAGTGCCTGCCTCCTCCACCGCTGTCGTCTGGCAGCCGCTCTGCTCGCCCTCAGCCCACCATCATTACGGTGGGAGCTCCGCGGGTCTGCCATCCTCCAGCGTCGCCTTGGCTGGAGAATCCCTCACCTCCGCCTCCAGCCTCCGAGGCCCGGTCTCCACCGAGGCCCGTAGACCCAGCGGCTCCACCGAGGCTACTAGCTCCCTCGCCTCCACCATCACTTGTCGATCCACCAGCTCCACCCGGCTCCCTCGACCCTCCAGCTCCGCCTTGGTCGGGCATCGACCCGCCATCGCCTCAGGACTCCGCTCCTCCGGCTGCACCTAGCTCCCTCGCGTCCACCACCATCCATCGATCCACCAGCCCCACTGAGCTCCCTCGTCCCTCCAAATCCGCCTTGGTCAGGCGTCGACCCACCATCGCCTCAGGACTCCTCCTCCGGCTGCACCTCGTCGCTCCGTCCCACCGGCTCTATTGGGCTCCTTCCTCCCACCAGCTCCACCTTGGTCTTCAGTCGCTCTGGCACCGCCGCGGATCTCCACCTCCGCCTTGGTCGCCAGATCCCTCGGCATCCCCCTGACTCGTTGGCTCTCCGCCTCGGGCTCCTCCACCACCTGCTCCGCCACCGTTGGTCGGCCCCCTGGAGTCGGCGGACATCCCTCCTCCATGGCTCCTCCTTCCGTCAGCTCCACCGTGGGTCGACATTATGGCTGTGGCCTGGGTCCAGCTGGGCTCCTCCTGTTCCAAGCCCCTCCTGTCTCCTCCCAGGCTCCTCCCTCCATCGTTGCCTCCCTGGTCTCTGTCTGCCGGCCCCCTCCCAGGTGTCCGTCCTCCTCCTGAGCCTCCTCCCAAGCTCCCACCTATGCCTCCCTCTGTTGTTGTTACGGTCCGAGGGCGCATCTTCCGGGAGTGGGCGAAATGTCAGCTCCTGTTTTGCCTTATTTGGTCTTGTTCCTGTCCTTGTTTAGTTTGATGATTAATTGATTCCCCGCACCTGTCTGTCCCTCGTTATCCAGTCCTTCAGTTCAGTTTGCTGTTCAGTTTGCATTTGTCGGTTATGCTTGTTTCTACGTGTGTTTGCCGAGCTCCTATTGTGGATTATCCCATGTTTCCGTCATTAAAGACTGTGAATTCTACTCCGTGTCTCCTACGTTCTTCCCGCAGCAGCGTAACGTGACTATAGATATATATATATATATTGTCCTGAATAAGATATTTTAAGATGTTTACACAGTCCACAAGACTAAATAATAGCTGAATTTATACAAATTACCCCGTTCAAATGTTTACATATTTTGTTGATGGTTGTTCATGAGTTCCTTGTTTGTCCTGAACAGTTAAACTTCCCACCGTTCTTCAGAAAATCCTCCATGTCCTCTCACAAATTCTTTGGTTTTCCAGCAGCTTTTGCATATTTGAACCCTCTCCAGCAGTGACTGATTAGTGATATTTTTAGATTATAGTGTAGCTTTTTAAGATATCAAAAATACACAGAGTCAAGATTGCTGCATGAGACCAGAACAGTTGTATTTTATTTTCTTGCTCACATTCTGCATCGTAACTACGCATCAACAAAACTCTCTAACTCTTAAAGCAGATGTGTCAAATATGCATGTGTGTGTATGTCGGCGATGTGTGAATTATGGATCAGTGATGTGTGGATTGCTTGTATCTGCCCCTACAATAGATTATTATAATTTTTTATACTTTAACATTTATATTCGTAACTAACAACATCAGGGGGGAAATGGCAACTTTAATTAATGCATGTGTGATATCATAAATATCATTATTCTGTCAACAAGCATAACCTGTCAGATTGTCTGATGATTTCATGATTCATTAGGGGCTGAAAATCAGCTAGGAAAAAAAATCAATTCAATGTGAAACACTTTTTGTAACCCATTTGACTGATGTAATACTGCATGATGTTCAGTTTTCATGATTGAAACAGGATATTCAACAAGATTAATGTAGGTTTGGACATGATTTTACCCAATGAGGAATACATTTGATCATGAAAAGTGAGTGTTGAATGAAGAATGAAGTCAGATGGTTGGAATGGAAGATTAAAAATTAAGAGAGATTTGTGACAGAGGTGTACAAGTAAAGTTATTTCAAAAGTTGTTATTATTATTATTAGTAGTATTATCTAGCAACCTGCTGCTTTCCTCTCAGTTCTAAGCTTAAATCACTTACTTCAGAAAACTCAACCGTGGTGTTATGAATGAAGTTAGATCCTGGCAAACATCACATTAAACATCACCATAACTTAGCGCTAGGTCAAATTCCACTCATTAAGACGCATCCCGTCTTGTAAAACTGCACTGGGCACAATTCCCAACTATATTCACCTTTATTTAACCTCTGTAATCCAGTATTAAGTCACAGAAAACCAAAATATACAAGTGATAAAATTATTAACTGAGCTCTAATCACAAACTGTTACCGTGCAGTGCAGTCTGGGTATTTGTAGAGCTGTGTCAGTTGGAGTATAATTTTAAGAAGTTTTAATTGGCATCTGGTGGTCAGCTGGGCTTCATTAGATGACCCCCGTGGCTGTACCTAGACACACTGTCAATCCTGTGGTCATTAAGCAATGAGCAGCAGTCTCTCTTGTGAGGGAAAAAGACACTTCATAGAGTCCATTGGGTTTGTGGCAGTGTTATACAAGACTGTGAGTATGAATGTGTAGTGGGGCGTTCCACAGGCATTACACCAGACTTCAGGGACCGCAGTTGCAGTATGAGTTGCCAGATAATTTCCTTCTGCTTTTATAAAGTTTCATGTAATATTCCTTATTTCACAGATGATAAAACATGGCAGATGTTGAGACCCTCAAATACTCCCCTGACCCTGTATTTCCTCATAGGCTCTACTGCCACAAGAAGTGTTCATTATCCAAACAGTCTGACACACAGGGTGCCGACTTACCGAACCAAACACAATGCTCTTCCGAATTGCCAAATTGCCAAGTATTCAAATGTGTTGTGACATGTCTGAAGGGGTGTTATGGAGCAGGAAATTACACATTTGGGGTCCCGCTAGGGTTGTGGCTTGCTTAAAAGACCAGTGTGAATTTTCAATCTGATGCAGACTAGTTTCTGCTGGTTTGGTGCTAGTCTAGCTGGTGGACCAGCATATCCATTCGGAAGCTAGGAACAGTTACTATTGCTCATTCTTCAAGGAATAGTGTAACAACGTTCATAGATCGGGAAGAAGGAGGCAGGAACCGGCGAACATTTTAACATCAAACTTTAATAAACAAATGAACGAACACAAAACGAAAGTAAAAGCGGCAGCCCCTCACGGACGACTGCCGCATAAAAAACACAAAATAAAGTCCAGGCCTGGTCCTCTCTCGTCTTTCTCTGTCGTCACTCCTCCTTTGTATCCTTCCGGAGCTCCTCCGTGAGACTCGAGACCGGTGAGTGGCGCAGGTGTCGCGCATTAACAATTACTCCACCC
>NW_015552532.1:406068-415358 GCF_001515605.1 Sinocyclocheilus anshuiensis
TCTGTTTCATTAAAAAAAGAATTACAGCTAATTTAACTTAATATGAGTAAAACTCACTGTAACAAAGTTTGTAGATCGGGAAGGAGGCGGGAACCAGCGAACATTTAAACATACACATTTAATAATCAAATAAACAAACACAAAATGAAAGTAAAAGCGGCAGCCCCTCACGGACGACTGCCGCATAAAACAACAACAACAACAAAAAATCCAAGCCTGGTCTTCTCTCGTCCTTCACTGTTGTTACTCCTCCTTTTATCCTTCCGGAGCTCCTCTGTGGGACTCGAGACCGGTGAGTGGCGCAGGTGTCGCTCTTTCTCATTTACTCCACCGGCCCCGCTCTGTTCCCACGGCTCTCGGCCCCGCCCCACTCGTCCCATACCCCCATTGTCCCTCGCAGTCCGGGGGGTACCCTCGAGGCTGCACACTACTCCCCCCTCCCCACCTCCGGGGTGGGAGCCGATCACGGCGGCCGTGGCGTACCTGGGGGTAAGGACAGACAGAGTGAGAGAAAAAAAGGATGATGAGAGACAGAGACGAGAGGGGAGAGAGGAAAAAAAAAAAATTCTCGCTCCGGTTCCCTGACACACTGCCGCTTGGTCCTCATCCAGCTGAGAGGCTCTCACTCGCGGTGCCATCCGATGGTACTGGACATCTTTGGTGGATGGCTCGATGCTCCTCCGCCTCCTGGCGGACGGCGATGGCTCCTCTTGTTGAGGGTAGCCGGCAGCGAGTCCCCCGTTCCCTGCTCCTCCCCAATCATGGCGGACGGCATCAGGGTCCGACCTCCTGGCGAACACCCCCGACTCCTCCGCTCCCTCTCGGATGGCAGCCACACTTCCTCGACCCAAGAGCACGGCAGCGAGCCCTTCGTCCCACCTCGTCTTCCATCGTTCCAGCACGACCGCCTCGGGCAGCAACTGGCAGTCTCCGCTCCTTCATGCTGCTCGACCTCCTCAGCACCGCGATCCCCCTCAGCAGCGTGGGCTCTCTGACAGCTTGTCCCTCTTTCCTCCCAGGTTTCGGCATCAATGTAACAACGCTCGTAGATCGGGAAGAAGGAGGCGGGAACCTGCTAACATTTAAACATAAAACTTTAATAAACAAATGAACGAACACAAAAGGAAAGTAAACAACGACATGAAGGACTGCAGCATAAAACATAATGAAACAACAACATAAAATCCAGGCCTGGTCCTCTCTCGTCCTTCACTGTCTTTACTCCTCCTTTTATCCTTCCGGAGCTCCTCCGTGGGACTCGAGACCGGTGAGTTAAGCAGGTGTTGCTCATTATCATTTACTCCACCGGCCTCGCTCTGTTCCCACGGCTCACGGCCCCACCCCACCCAGAGAGTTTACCCAAAAATGAATGCGCTGAGAACCATTTGCCCAGGCTGTGGATTAAAGGTAATAATATTGTAAATAATGTTCATTTTCTTACACAGACAAAACGTTTCACTTCATAAGACCTCAATGAATCGTCAGGAGCCACAAGTTTTGATTTGGTCTTGTCTGTATATGTTTTTTTTTTTTTTTTTGACACTCAAAAACCGGCAGACACAGACGTGCAGTTTATGAATTGCCAAGGACAACAGTTACACCTAATAATCTTCCTTACTGTTCTACTGAAGAACAAGAAGTCACCTACATCATGGATGGCCTGATGAGTAAATTAGCATAAAATTTTCATTTTTGGGTGAACTATCCCTTTAACCTCTTAACTATCACTCTCTTAAAAGCCATATGTTTAAACAAGATATGTTCCAAATTTGAAGTTGATTTCACAAACATTGAGTTTTCTGTGAGATTTTATTTAGGCGCTGTACCAAAAATAGTCGATACCCAAACTCCATTTAATTTTTTTGATGCATTTTCTTGTCACAAATGTATACATTTGTCATGTAATTAATTCTATCACAAAATATCCACCAAATATGGAAACCTTAAAAAGGATTTAAAGTACCATTACTATTGTAATGCAATGGCCTATGTCAAAAGAAATTTCACAGGATGAGTGTTTAAGCTTTCAAATTATATCCAGTTTTACGATGATTACTAAAATATGTGATGGGGAAAAAAAGGCAAAAGGCAAAACAAATCGAGACGCTGACAGTTGACAGGTTAAGGTGTGTTGACTTTTGCTGTTGCATACAATTTGGATTTTCATGTGAGGGAAAAATAGAACATGCAGATTTCACAATAAGATCAAGATGGTCATGCAAATTTGCCGCGTTAACCAACCGAAAGCTGCTGAAGAAGCTTGCTGATTAAGCTAATGAAGAAGACATCACCATCATCACATGCTTGTGTTGTTAGCAGACATCTTCCAGTTTAAAGGTTTCGGCTTCAATGACTAGTAGAGGATGGTCAGTGCACTCAT
The DNA here is from genome assembly GCF_001515605.1 of Sinocyclocheilus anshuiensis. Taxonomy (NCBI): domain Eukaryota; kingdom Metazoa; phylum Chordata; class Actinopteri; order Cypriniformes; family Cyprinidae; genus Sinocyclocheilus; species Sinocyclocheilus anshuiensis. The sequence continues at coordinate 408,449 of NW_015552532.1, forward strand.
GAAGAAATGCTATCACTTCATCATTCCTGCAGGATTTAGATGGACTATCTCAAGGGATCTTTCAAGGTTCCTCAGTCGTTTTCATGATGCTTCTGAGATGTACTGATTGTTTCCTGATGTGTCTAAAATTTTGATCAGGTACTTGTACTTGTGATTGGAGTTGAAAGGTTGCTCAGGCTGAAATTTAAGCTCACAACCTTGGGAATGTGAATATCTGAATACGGAATAATGGTCTAAGCTTTTGGTCATTGGATGGATTGCTATAAAGTTAATGATGCTTGCAATTACAGTTGAACACTATTTTTTAAACCACACTATTTTTTTTTTAAATCGGGTTCAAGATGATCACACAAAATTGTTGTGCTGACCAGCAGAAAGCTGCTTGGTTTGAAAGTGACCTCTTTGTGAGTGATGGTTTTTGCATTGCTAAAATATTGACAATAGACCATAGACCTTTTTGCCCATGTGATTCTGCTAATGTGATGCTCCTTTAGAGTTACGAAATTGATCACATTTGTACTACAGATACAAATTATACCTGAACTTCTGTGGCTTGAAAAAGAGAGGTATGCTTTAAATTGGGACAATTTTTGCTTGGCAAATAATAAAAGAAACAAAATAATCTCTTCAACCTGCATTAGTGGAAGGCCAGAATTTAGAGAGTTTTAGCCTTTTTGTAGAGTAACCACTTAGATCATCATAGCAACATCCAAGCAGCTACTTAGAATACTCGGAATAGCAACTGCACTGCAATAAAACAATTTCAGTTGTTATAGACAACATAACCAACATAATATAGACATATTAACTAGCCATGCTCTTTTATACAAGTATTTGTTAGCACAAATGAGTGATTCAGGAATATAAAACAATAAAACAAGCCTGAGAAAAAAAAATAATAATCTCAATTGGATTTTGAATCTGTACATTTCAATCATGTTGTCAAAGCAAAACATGATGAAAGGTTTTTAACTTTTTCAAAGAGGCAGGTTAGATAGAGCAGAGGGGAGGACAGAGAGAGATCCAAAGATAGAGAGAGAGAAGAGGAGGTGAAGGGGCCAGGAGGGAGTTCCATTCAGGAAATAGTTGAGCAGTTTTGGCAGATTTCCAGCAGGCTGTCCGCTGAGCCTGTCAAACAGACAAATTAACACAGTGTATGGGAACAGGCCCCAGCGGGGGCCAGCCTGCCGCCACCTCCAGCTGGCCCCGTGAACTGTTTCTTCATGTTTTTCCTCCGTGGCCCAGCTTTCTTTTTCTCTTTCTTGCCTTCTCCCACTTCTTTCCTTCTCACTTTATTTCAGCAATGTATTATTTGCTTGTCATTTGATGTATTTGCTTTCCTATTTCAACAGGACCAATACATTCCTTACAGAGTTTTTTTCCTTTTTCATGATTTTGGCACAGTGTACAGAATTAGTATGGTAATCATTTTAATTTAGCTGTGCAGAGATATGATTGACATCTATGAATTCCAGTGCTTGTTTTTATTTTGCACCCGGAGCACCAGCAGGATAAAACACATTGAGGTCAGAGTTCAGTGGGAAATAATTTATTTCCCAGGAAAACATGAGCTAGTAAATGATGTAAAACTTTAGAGACAGCTTCTCTCATGCATTACCACAAGTCAACATGAAATCAAATTTTACCCTATTTTAATATATGTTGCAGGTCTTATTGTGCACAATCTATCATCCTAGACACAACAAAAAATCAACCAAAGCATCCAATCAACCACCACCAACAAACACCTGCAAAACAACACACAACTCTGTATTAACCACCTAGCAACCAGCTACAACATCTTAGCAACACCCTAGCAACCACATTTCAACATCTTATCAACTTCCAACAACCAGCCTGAACTCCCTAACAACTGCCTACCAATCAGCCAGAACATCCTAGTAACTGCCTGACTGCACTATAGAAACTAGCCAGAACCACCTAGCAGCCAGCTAGAACACATTAGCAACACCATAGCAACCATTTAGCAACACCCTGGCACCAAACTGACAATGACTTAGCAGCCATCCAAAAACAGCTGTAAAAAAACCTCCCTAACAACTGCATAGAAACCAGCCAAAAAACCCTAGCAACCACTTAGCAACACCCCAAAACACTATAGAACCTAACTGACAATGCCTTAACAGCCATCCAAAAATATTTGTAAAAAAAACCTCCCAAACTGCCTAAAATTCAGCCGAAACATCCTAGTAACTGCCTGACTGCACCATATGAACCAACTAGAACACCTTAACAACATCCTAGAAACAAGCCAGAACATTAAACATATAGCATGTAACACCTTAGCAGCCTTCCAAAACAACCTAGCATCCAACTGACAATGCCTTTGCAGCCATCCAAAAACAACTGGGAAAAATAAATAAATAAATAAATAAACTCCCTAGCCAGCTAGACTAGAAACCAGCCAGAACACCTTAGCAACCTCCTAAATCGCCCTAGCACCCAACTGACAATGCCTTAGTAGACACCCAAAAACAGTTGTAAAAATACTCCCTAACTGATGAGAAACCATCCGAAACATTCTAGTAGCTGCCTGACTGCACCATAGCAACCAGCAAGAACCACCTAGCAATCAGCTAGAACACCTTAGCAACGCCCCTAGCAACCAGCCAGGGCACGCTAGCAACCATGTAGCAGCACATTAGCAACTAAAACACCCAAGCACTGAACTGAAAATGCCTTAGCAGCCAGCCAACAGTTGTAAAGAATAAAACTCCCTAACAACTGACTAAAACCCAGCCAAAACACCTTAGCAACTCATTAGCAACCTTCCAAAACACCTGATCACCCAACTGACAATGCCTTAGCAACCACCCATTAACCGCTGTAAAATAAAATAAAAACATCCTAAACACCAGCTGAAACATTCTAGAACTGCCTGGCAACACAGTAACAACTAGTTAGCAACCACCAGAAAACCATAGGAACCCTAATAACTACCTAGCAACAAAGTAGCAGCCACTGAAAAACTATGTCAAATAGATGCAAGTAATTTCTAAGGCAGGGGTTCAAGAGAGGCGGAAATTCATTCTGACCCCTACTCCCACCGGATAAATCCCTGTCCTCCTTCCAGAGAGGGCAGATGACTGAAATATTGCCTTCCGGGACCTGCACAGTTCTTTATTGCCTCCTGGAATTGCTGAGTGACAAGTCCATTCCAATATGGATCAGTTTTACGGCACCAAGATCAGTGCCAAAATAGTCTGAATTCTCAGAACTCAACTGAGTGTCTTAGACTAGAAGAATTACAATGCAAAACAAATCTAACTGTAAAAATACAGCTCAGGTTACAGAACCAGAGCAATCTTAGACAGTCTAGTTTAGTCTAAAGTTAAAATGACATCATGCATGCAGAGGAGTTTTGCTGGAATCTTCTCTTGAGAGCAGCACGTGGGTCATTTGGTGTCATTAATGGAGTTGCAACAGGACTCGCGTGTGCAAAGATCTGGTTACTCTGGCATTTTGTTGAGAAGCTCTCTATGCCAACAGAGAGTTGGGAAGCCTGAGTGAGTGAAAGTGAAAATCTCATTTTTAAAAATAGATTTGCAAACCTTTCTGAAACTTTTACAAATATAACTGGGGGAAAACTGAGATTTTTGGACTTCCACCACTGTACGCCCCATGGACACCCATTGAAGTGGACATGTTAAAGGGGTCCTATTATGCCCTATTGCAAAGTCTTGATTTCGTTTTTGGGGTGTACTAGAATGTTTTCATGCTTGATTGCTCAAAAAAAAATAAAACTAATAATAATAATATAAATTTCACATATTTTATATTATTGCAGCCCCTCTCTTTCCAGACTGTAACAAACACCCTGGGATGCGTTTTCCCAAAGGCAACCATAGTTGCAAGTTGCATTTTTACCTATAGAGTTCAATGGAACTTGGGACCATAGTTAGCTATCAATGCTTTTGGGAAATGCACACTTATTTAGTTCCTGTTTCAATGAATCCCCTCCTTCCCAAATATGAAATATGCTCTGATTGGTTAGCTGGCCCACTGCTTTGTGATTGGTGAACTGCTTAGAGCGTGTTCTGGAAATGACATGCCCCTTACCACAACCATGTGTTTCATCTGCTCAGCTGTAAATATTAAAGATGGTATCAATTTTGCCATACCAATTTGAGCCTGATTGAATGTTTACAAACAAGAGAACCTTTGCAAGCACAGATTTTATAGGATGTTTCAGAGTGCTTTGATTGTTTGTATTGTTTTTGTTGTTGTTTTTTAACCCAGGCTCATTGAAAATGTGTGCTTGTGGCGACGTACCTTATTGCACATTTCACAGCAGTTTCAAAGTGAAATGTTCAGTGATTAGCACTAAAACACGCATTCAATATGCGACCTTTGCCACGTTTTTATTATTTTAGTACAGGCATGTATTGCTGCAATTTTATTACATTGCTTCAGGCACATATTGTGGTGGTTCAGAATTTAAATGTCTAAGGAGTGTCGCTAAAAGGTTAATGCTCTATCATGTTGAAAAATAACATACTCCCTACACCAAACCCAACCATAAACCTACCCGATAGTGTTAAAGAAAGCAAAAGTGATATAAAAACGCATTCGCTGATGCAACTGAGCTTTATCAACTTCCTTCTATGCAGGTTTGAGGTATTTTTTTCGAACCATAGTTTCACATGATTCATACCGGAGCGTTTCACCTCATAAATGTATCTCATGTGCTAACGATCAAACCTACTGCATTTGAAAACCCATACATATGAAGCCGTATTTATGATGTTAACATTCAAAAGTATCGGTTTTCCAGTCTCACAGCATGTTTAAATTGTTTTGAGGTCATTTAAGAAACTGTGTGAAAATTAGGATTTCTTAATCAAAACTAAGTAATAAAAGCTTTTACCACCTCTAGTGTTCATTTCAACTGGAGTCTGCAGCGATGCATATGTATAGGTATGTTTTTTTTTGTAGTTTTGCAGAAACGTAGGTAGAGGCACATATTTCCAATGAGCCTGGGTAGTTTTTCTTTTTTTTCATCATTTAATCATTCATCATTTAAATGCAGTTACTGTACATAGAAAAAGTGCAACAACTTTTGTGTGTAGCTGGCGTTATACTCTTTTAGGTTCCAGAAGCTGTCCTCCGTAAAATGTGCAAAACACTGTATTTATATACTGTATTTATCTGTACAGATAAACATTGGGGTTATAATGTTCAGGAACAGTGTTAAAAAAATAAGTTTTTCCACCTTAGGAAGGCCAAACATAGGGGGTTTTGGAACTGGGGTATTAAAAACAGCGTCTATACAACATGGTAATAACACACTATTAAAGCTCAACCAGGCCCCGCCCCCTTTTTTGCATATTCTGTGGGCAGGGATTATTTAAATGAGTGACACTGTGACTTCACAATATCTGGAAAAAACACGTTGTAGTCCGTACAAGCTGTTTGTTGTAGTTAAAAAAAAAAAAGTGTTTGAAAAGTGTTCCATTGATTGAAATTTCCATCGTTTGTGAGACAACGCTTCCCCGCCATTGATGGAATTTTTGGCTTTCCTTGTTTTCACTGTTATACAGTAGTGCTATTACACTTCTTCTGAAAGAGTACTGAACGTCTGGTTCAAGATAGGGAGAAGACGAAGCAGAAACAAGCAATCACATATGTAAGCAGATGCATACATGAAATAACGCAATCATCAAACATTAAACAGCATATAAATCAAAACTGCCTAGGTTTACCAAATTAAATGTTGACTCAGGAAGTTGTTTAGGACTGTGCAAGCTTTGGAGGTGTTGATGGAAATGATCTACTCCATCTATGTTGTGATCATCAATTTGAAAACGATCCAGACATAGTCTTTGAATAAAACGCGATTTTTTCAGATATTTTCAAGTGTTGATAAAAAAATAATGAATTAAACTAGAATAAAACACTTCAAAAATAAATAAATAAATAAAAATGGTGATGAAAAGAGATCAAGAGAATCTCCTTTCAGAGTGGACTTTGAGCTTTGTAACCCTGATTTTTTATTGCACACTAGCTAAAGTTGAAAAAGTGAAAAAGCATAATAGGACCCTTTAACAGTAAAGACTCAGGAAACAAAGGTAGAGAGTTCCACATTCTAAGTGTGGAGAAATGTTACAGGCATTTTGGGCAAGGGGAATATCTATCAACGGCTGGGATGTTCCAAAGAAAATAAACAATTGCTGCTGCCTCAATGTCTCTTTTGTGTCCTTTTCTTATGCGGAAAACAGGAGTAGTGAAGGTAAATCAGTTTTATATTTGCTCAAGGTTAAAAGAAGTCAACTCTGGCCCTGAGAGTGCCATCTTTCAACTCCTCAGCAAAAACATGTGTTCAAGGTATGGTTACAGCGCTCAGACCAGCCAGTCAACGACGGTATTCATCACTCTCAGCAGGACACTTCTGTGTTCTCTTTCTTTCAATAGAGGACCAGGGAAAGCAGACCTGCATTCATTCATATGTCAAAATCCTGGTTAATAATGAAATTACTGATGAAAATGTTAATTGACAATGTTTTTTTTTTTTCTTTTTTTTTTCTGGTGGTTGCTAACTATTTTGTCAGTGATACCAAAGATGATTGAGGCAGGAAAAAAGTGCATTGTGCATTTTAAAATGATTATAAAATTAATATTGTATATCATATAATTATTATTATATATCATTATTATAAAATTAACAATAAAATAAAATAAAATAAAATATGAATAGAGACGGGACTATCATCCATGTATGAATATAAACAGTTGGTGGCGGTATGTGCCTATGGTGCGGAATACGCCAAAATTTCCAAAGAAGAAGAAGAAGAAGAAGATACTGTGATGCCGTGTCCCGGCTGGAGCGATGAGACAAAAACATTAAAACCCATTACAAACGAGGCATTTGTTGCATCCAGTGGGGACATAA
>NW_015552532.1:415372-415615 GCF_001515605.1 Sinocyclocheilus anshuiensis
TAAATACAACTTAACCACTGATTTCTAGTCATGTCCTCTTTTGGAAGGCCAAACAAAGTAATTTCGCTTTCACAACGAAACACACAGCGTCACACACGGCATGCTTGAGTGAGCGGAGGCCAGCGGGCTTGAGAATGGCGCGGCCGGTGGGCTTGCAGCAACCACATGTGGCGACCCCGGGCTGGACTCTGCTTCGTCCACAGTGAAAGCCGATCCGGTGATCCACAGCGCGTAGGTGATGTA
>NW_015552532.1:415651-421014 GCF_001515605.1 Sinocyclocheilus anshuiensis
GAGAATAAAAGTTACGCCTTCTTTCTTTGCGTGAACATTTGGGTGGCATTATGCAAATCTTCACACATCGTGACGTAGAAATGTGGGGGCGTGTTAGAATGAGCCGTTTTAGGTAGGCGTGGTTGACTCTTAACTTTTATAAAGAATATCTCTTTGGATGTGAGACTTTAGTCTTTGCAACTTTACAGATCTTCTTTATGCACCAAGAGCTTGTAACACTCCAAAGAGAAAGGAAAAATTGAAATCGCATCATATGACCCCTTTAATGGATTTATTTTGTATAAATATGCAACTTTTTTTCTGCTTCACAAGATGTTAATTGATGGACTGGATTTGTGTATATTACATGTGGATTATTGTAATATTTTTATCATCTGACTGCACTTATTCACTGCAGAGGATCCATTGATGAGCAAGTGACTTAATGCTAAATTTCTCCAAACCTACCTACGAAACATACCAATTTCTCCAATCCCATCCTGGATGACCTGAGGTTGAGCAAATTCTCATTTTTGAGTGAGGTATTCCTTTAAATATCTGAATTCCTCTGTTGATTTTAGGAGAAATTAATGTATTAATTGTGATGAAGGACAAATAATGAGGAGAAAATACAAAGACAATAATTAGACAACACTTTTTCTTGTTGGTTGTACACAAGCAGAAATAAAGTATACAGCGCGATCAGTGCGTTCCAACTTGTGATTATAATGATGTTAAGCAGAGTCCTAAGTGTGTCTGCGATTAGCATTTGGTTGCCTGGAGTGAAGACGACGTGAATGTCATACCTTTGTAACTGGAGCAGCATTCTTTGAAGACGTGTTGGCACTGCTCCAATAGGTTTGGAAAATATCTCCTCAAGCGGTTTATGATCCGACTGGACTGTGATGGGAACGCCATAATCAGACTGGTGAAATTTCCTCAGAGCAAACACTATGACCAGCAGTTCTTTTTCTATCTGAGCATAGTTCTTTTCAGCTGCAGATGCTCTTGAAGCATATGCTATTGGCTGCTGTTTCTGCATCAGTGTGGCTCCCAGGCTGTCTTTCGAGGCATCTGCCTGCACCTCTATGGGCTCTTTTGGATCAAAGTGTCTGAGAACGGGTGCCGTTGTTATGGCTGTTTTAAGCTGTTCAAGTGCTTTCTGTTGTTCAGGGTGCCATTGTCAGTCTATATCTTTCCTTAGCAACAGCCTGAGTGGTGTAGTGAGGGAGGCTTTGTTGGGTATTTATTGCGACAGGCAGCATGTCATACCTAGCAGACACTGAAGTGCCTTTCTGTCAGTGGGAGGGAGAAGCTGCAATATTGCTGATACCTTTGATTCATCAGGTTTCGCTCCATCTGATGTAATGACATTACCTAGGTAAGTCACCTCATTGACCATATCTCGCGTCTTGTCTTTATTGAACTTGACATTGAGACTCTCTGCTCTTTTCATCACCTTTTCTAGGATGGCATCATGCTCTGCTTTGGTGGATGCCATTATGTTCATGTTGTCGGCCACCATGAAGTGTTCCCAAAACTCTAGTTCAAGCTCGACTCGAGTTCAAGCGCTGAAAGACTTCACTCGCTGACTTGATTCCAAAAGGCATATGATGAAAGTGATACCTGCCCCATGGCATGTTGAAAGCGCACAGATCTGCTGATTTCTCATCAAGTTTAATCTGCCAATAACCGTCCATCTTATCCAGGATGGTAAACAGCTTTTGGGCAGCTAACCTACACCGCATGTCCTCTAGGGTGGGTATGTTGTAAGGCTGACGGAATATGGCCCTGTTTAATTCTCTTGGGTCCAAGTCTCTTTGTCACCGTTCACTCGTGCAGCAGTGATCTTCAGTCACTACTTGAGGAGCGTGGTGTTAATAACTGGATACCTCAGCTTCTGACACCATGTTGTGTTCTTTGTTAAACTCTTTGTTAAAAAGAATACACACTCAGGAGTTATCACGTAGAGCTTCTCTTTTAAAATACAGATATAATACAGATAAACAAATTATAAAGCTTGGCATAATGAATATTAGATCCCTTTCTACAAAAGTGCTTTTTTGTAAATGATATGATCACAGATCATAACCTAGATGTGCCCTTTTTGACAGAAACCTGGCTAAAACCAGATGATTACATTACTTTAAATGAGTCTACCCCCCAAAATTACTGTTACAAACATGAGCCTTGTTCAAAAGGTAAAGGGCCAGTGTTGCTACAATTTATAGCAATATTTTCAGTATTTCTCAGAGGTTTGGCTTCAAGTATAATTCATTTGAAGTAATGGTGCTTAATATAACATTATCTTGTGTAATAAGTGTTAATTTATACAGTAGCCAGTACAAACATCACAAGGAATTGGAACACAAGGAAGGCACCACAGACTACTAATTTGCTGATTTTATATCTGCTATAGCCCACCAAAAATGGCCTAGCGACGCCCATGTTGCAGCACCTTGTTCCAGATATCACTGCAACCATCAACTTCTCATGGCCCATGTCATCAGGGGAATTTGCAGAGTAAGCAAGAAAGTATGCCTGCACTCATAAAGCATTTACAAGTCACTTGTTGACTATGTGCTTAGGCCTGGACCTGATAGAAGGTCACCAGAGGAGGGCCTCAGCTTTATTGCGAGGGATGCTAAAGGTTGTCCCAGTCAAACCATTTTTCTCCATCTGTTCGCTCTATACTGTCCACTTGTGAATTTTCTGGCAAATGAAAAAAAAAACCTCTGTGCTGTAGGTTACATCAGTTTTAATGCCATGTCAGCCAGTCATTATCGCAAAATAAATCCTGAAGTGATCAGGATTCAGGACCTTGATGCAAAGCAAATTTATTTTGTTTCATGGTAAAGGGGTTTAAACTGCAAACTAAAGAAGTGAATAAATGTACATGAAATATTGATTTGAGTAAAAATTATTTTATGATGTAAAATATTAAATAGTAAGTATTTTAGAAACAAATACTGTAACTATATTTTTATTTTATATGTTTTATATTGTATATAATTTATATTTAAAAAAACATATTATTATTCTTATTATTATCATCATCATCATCATCATCATCATCATTGAAAAATAAATAACATTAAAAATAAAATATTTAAAAAATAAAATAATATTAAATATTTCAAAATTAAAATAAGTTATTTGTATTAATTTATATTTTTATATAATATATAATTTATATAAATTTTATGTTTATATTTCAACACTGGTTAAATTTCTCTATGGCATACGGACGCTTGACCACAGCTTGTCTTTGACATTTAAGTTTGAGCTTAAGATTCACTCAAACTAGATAATGGTCAGAGCCAACATCCGACACCCTGTTGAGCCATGTGTCGCGGAGAGATGACACCATCTGGCGCATACCATGTCTTCTTGTGAATATGATGATGTTGAAAGGTGTTACTGATACAAAGTTCGTTATGGTTGCAAAACGAGATGAGCCACTCACCGTTATCCCTCAGATGTTCAGATGATGCAAATGGACCAACAGTGTGTTCAAGTCCGTTTCAATCACCGCCCAGCTAGCGTTGAAATCACCAAGGACAATCTTGAGATAACAATGAGGTATTTCATCAAGGGTATCTTGTAGTTGGCCTCATCCTTCTCAGTGTCGTCGGCATTGTCAGTCGGTGCATAGACTTTAACAATCTTAATTCAGATGTTGTTGGTCTGGAGGCACGTGGTGATTACCCTATCACTCACAGGTTTCCATCCGATGAGGGATTCAGCTGCTCGTTTGCTCAAGATGATTCCGACACCTCGTTGGTGGCATTCTGCAGGACCGGAGAACAGGATGTTCTTGCCGTCACTGGTCAATTGTCCACTGCCAGTCCACCGTACTTCACTAATTCCCGGTGCACCGAGACAATAATTGTCGAAATCCCAGAGAATTTGGGCAAGGCAGCCGGGTTGATGAACCGTGCGGACATTCCAGGTGGTAAGTCTCGTAATCGTTCTTGCCTAGAAAATCGCATCTTTCTTCAGGCGTCAGACTCCATTGTTTGTTTGCTAATTAAGTCCATCATCCGGAGCTGTGCAGATTGGATGCTTGCTTGATTGACAGGAAAGATTAAAGAAAGTTTGATCCAAGACCCAACATGGCAACTGTTTGATGAAAGACAAAGAGCAAAACAGCAGAGGGATCAGACTGATGAACGAGCCATCGTGACCAAACTATACACTGACCTCGACCATAGAGTCAAACGATCATGTCGTTGAGATAAAAGAGACTGGCTTCTACGAAAGGGGGTGGAGTCCCAGGGCGAAGCAGACCGTGGCGACTTCAGAATGTTCTACCAAATTGTCAATGAGCTCACAGGATCGCAGAGCTATTCGAACATCCCAATTAAAGGCAAACATGGAAAACTTGACCACAGCAGAACAGGATGAAAGGTGGATGGAACACTTTCGAGACATCCTTAACCATGATTTTGCTGTGGAAGAGGCGCATATCGATCTAAATATCAATATGGGCGATATTTCAATCAAAGAGACGAAGATGGCCATCACAGGACTTCGGAATAGGATAAAAATAATAATAATAATAATAATAATAAGAAGAAGAAGAAGAAGAAGGCGACTGGACTAAATTATATCAACCCAGAACTTCTGAAAGCGTGTGGTCAGCCCCTGGTTGTGCAGCTGACCCGCCTATTTAATATCTGCTGGTGCCAGGAGAAAGTCCCAGAGGTTTGGAGTAAAAGAGTCATTGTTCTGCTACCCAAGAAAGGCAATCTCACCGACTGCACAGATTGGCGAGGCATTGCGGGGAAGGCTTTCTGCACTGTTCTATTACGTTGTCTGGGCCGTGCCATCGACCAAACTCTGCGAGAAGAGCAGGCGGGCTTTTGTAATGGCTGCTACTGATGCGAGCAGATTTTTACTGTATGAAATATCTTTGAACAATGTGTCGAATATTGCCATGGCTATATTGCTAATTTATATCAATTTTATTGATTTCAAAAAAGCGTTTGACAGTATACATTGAGACTCACTATGGGCAATCCTCCAGCTCTATGGTATCCCAAAAGTAGAGATCGACCGATATATCAATTTACCGATATTTAAGCATTTTACAATAATCGGATATCAGTTTTGTAATATCGGATTCACCGATAAACGCCGCCATCTTGTGGAAGTTTTGAGAATTGCGCGCAGGATCAACATTGTACCGCGTCTGAGGGGAAACAAGGCAACAACAACGGCGTGCACAGGTACTTAAGCTGCTTTCATATTGCTGTTCACTCACCAGGTTGATGTGGTTGATGCTCAGGAAATGCTCCAGCATGGCCACTGCATGTAACTTTTAACAAGATTCACTTGTTTAAAACACCCTAAATTGTATTAACATTTACTATAAACCAATT
>NW_015552532.1:423097-435250 GCF_001515605.1 Sinocyclocheilus anshuiensis
CATTATTAGTAATTCTGATATAACATGCCAGTTGAGAAATGCAATAAAATACGATGTTTTGTTTGTTATATTTCAATATTCCAGAGAATATTATTCAGTGAATTAACATTATCCAGTGAATTATTCTTCACTCTTTAGCCTATTAAACAGCTTATAAACCTACTAAAACTGTAGTTTAAAATGAAGTTGTTATGAATGCTTTCCTTTATTTATTTTCTCCATTTGAAAACATTAGACCTTCTACATTTATTTTGCTTATTGTTAATATTAGTGTTGCTGCTGATGCTTTAAATAAAATGTTTTTTTTTTATTGTTGTAATATGAAGATTAAATTTAACATGAAAGACTGCTAATTTTCATCACTTTTTTTTAAGATGACTGAAATGAGGAAAAACCAAAGTGAAACATGGACTTACTTTACTCAGTTATTTATTTACTTTATAACAGTAAATAAATATCGGTTCTGCATATCGGTTATCGGGCACATAAACATGCAAATAATTGGTATCAGTATCGGTTATAAAATATCAATATCGGTCGATCACTACCCAAAAGCCTTTGTCATCGTCTTTAAAATTATGTATCTAAACTCTGCATGCTGTGTAAGAACCAACACAGGATACAGAGATCACTTTTTTTTTAGATCATTACTGGCGTCTGTCATGGCTGCATCTTTTCGGCAATCCTCTTTCTTATCACCCTTGACTTTGTCATGAAGAAGGCAACTTCGTACATTGGAGAAGGCATCCCTTGGCATTTAAAGATTGTCTGACAGATCTAGATTTTGCCGATGACATGGCCCTGTTCACCGAAGATGAAACTCAAGACGCAACCAAGAGACTCAGCCACGAAGCCAGTAAGATCGGTCTGCGTATCAGCCCGGAAAAATCGAAGATCATGAAGATCGGACCTACAGCCATGCCAGTCAACATCATTGTAGATGCAACATGTCTGAAGACAGTGGAAAAATTCACCTACCTGGGGAGTATCGTTTGTCACAATGGTGACGCCGAGACCGATATCCGGTGTTGGACTGGGAAAGCTTTGGCTGTCTTTCGGCACCTCCAGTACATCTGGTTGTCAGCTTCAATCTCTCTTAAGATCAAGTTATGACTATACTCCTCCATTGTCATCCCGACTACAATATATGCATGTGAAACGTGGAAGCTAACAGTGAACAATGTCCAGAGGATAAATGCATTCCACCAGCGAGGTCTCCGCCACATTCTCAAGATTCACCTGGCGCTGAACCTTTACCAGCGATATTAAGCTTGCCGGCGTGTCCTGGGACAAAGCTGAAGTGCTGGCAGAGGACCGACAACGATGAGGAGACCTCGATACCCGATGTGCGCAACAGTACGGCAGGATCTAAGTCTAAGTAATATTTCAACAAAACATAGTAGTAGTAGTAGTACAATAAAATAATAAAATAAAATAATTACAATTACAAATGAATGAAAAAAAGTATGCAAAATATTAATATGTAAAATAAATATTTCAAAATTAAAACATTATTGTTACTATTATTATTATTATTATTATTGATGAATAAATGTAATAATAATGTATATAATATAGCAAATATCAATATAAATATAATGTAATTAAAACTGTTATAAAATGAATACATTTGAATACATTACGAATAAAACACACAGGCCTACTCAATTATTAATAAAATATTATTACATGTTTCATTGTTACCAGAGAGCAATGTAATAATGTTAAATAAGTCTTATGTTGTTGCCATGTCACATGCTCATGCTTGACCCTGATCACTAAACTAAACTAAAATAAAATAAAATAAAATAAAATGGAAAAGATTTGCAGACATTCATTACACCAGCATTTTAGTTCTCTTATCAGCTAGCCACATCATGTTTAATATGTCCCCTTCAGCATGTGTATAATAAATACATTCAATTTTAAAATGACTTTAGATGATTATTTCACTTGGATAGCCATCCTTAGGGTTAAGGTTATGGTTATTAACCAAAAATAATTAAAAAAATCAATTCAAAGCATGAGTCAATGCTTATCAATTTGAGCCCGATTGAGATGCAGAGGATATTATTGAAGAGGATCGCGCAGAACCTGTGCAAGCACGGCTCTTAATGGTATGTTTTTTGTTGGTTGTTGTCTCATACTTTTAGACACGCTGTTATTTGTAAATGCTACTGCTTCTGTTAGCTTTTAATATATGGTTTTATCCTGATTAAAGCTTTAATACAGTATGGCAACCGCACGCGGGTCCATGTATAACGCTTCTCATAGTGTTCTCATAGCGTCATAGCTTCTCATGTGAAAATAAGTGTATAGATGGAACAGTTCATTGTTTGAGCTGAGCTGGTGATCTGAATGAGAGATTGAGAGAGAGAGAGAGAGAGAGAGAGACCTCTTCTCTAAAGTAGCGCAGCATGACCTCGCCCCCTTTGTTGCATGTTCCCAGGGGTGGGGTTTGTCTGGGTTTGTGATGTCACAAACCCGGGAAGTAACTCGTTGTAGACCCTACAAGCCATTTTTGTAGGCATTAAACTGCCAGAATGTTAAAAGATGATATCTCCGTTTGTATTGAAATTTCAGCTTCGTAACTTTGCAGATATTGTTTATGCTCAAACAGCAACATTACACACTAATTAATGTTACATAAGTGAAATCACAATCAACCAACCCTTTAAAAACAAACAAACAAAAAAAAAAATACTGGTTTTCACAAAGCTATTCAGATTTGTCTAGTATGGTAAGCTAAAGAAAGAAAAAAAAAATCTGAAGAACAATAAACCATCTTAATGGGATGGTTCACCCAAAAATGAAAATGATGTCATCATAAGAATGTTTTGCTAACATTTCCATTAAGTTATGAAAACGCTATTTCTGAATATTATCTGAAAGTTCAAAATGTCAATTTTTTTAAAATGTTAAGTTAATTGATTTATTTATTTGTTTGCTTGTTTTATGAACATTAAAGGAACATTCCATTTTGCAAACATTATGGAAATGTTACTTTTGAATGTTCCCTGAATGTACTGAAACAAGTAGAAACATAAAAAAAGAAAGACCAGAAGACTTTGAATGAGCATAACATTACTGGAAGAATTGTTCATAACTTTGAGAAAACATTTCAAGAATATTAGCCAAAGTTCTGAGAACGTTCCCTGTTAGCAGCTTATGTTCTAGAGATTAGGCAGAAAGTCCCTGTGGATGTTTGCTTTCAGAATGTTTTTTTTTTTTCTTTCCAGAGATGGGAAGAACGTGGCTGAAGATCGTTTTGGTCACTGAGCAGACATTACAAGCTTATAAATATTTACAGAACTTCATCTTCCTTTATTTGGCCAGAGTAATCCAAATACAGACAGCAGAAAGTACAGATGGGAATGTGGTGACTGACCACTACAGCCTTCAACATTAACCCCTAATGTTAAATTATAAACATACGCCATACATTTGCCAAAATGTTTTAAATTGGTGACATCGTTTTTTTGCACTTCGAAGCAAGTAAATTAGAAAGTGCATATTCCACTTTTTTCTTAGTTATATCGGTAAAATATTATGTAATCAGAATTGTTTTGTCAATTCAAACATAAGGCAGCAAGTGAACTCAAGTTTTAAGCTGAAGTAGGTGGGAAATGGGTTGTGGGTTCAGTTATTTCACATAGGCCACCTCTAAACACATAAAACAAAACAAAACAAAACACAAATTAACTGTAGTTAGTCACTTTACAAATCAGTCAAACAATCCAAGTAGGTGCTTCTTTGCCAGTATAAACTGCACAGTGAACATTATGCCTTTAATCAAAAGTCTAAACTAGCATATAATTAATGTAAGATGTGAAGGGAGTTTGCCAAACATTGTGGTGTTCCTGGATGTGGGGTCGCACCACCAGCTTTGCATAAAGAAACAAGTGGCTGAAGTTTATATTTAGCAAGGTCCCTGATGATGTCAGTCCAACCTAAACTGTTTCTGTTGCACATTTCAGAGCAGATTGTTTTGTGATCCTTTCATAATGTAATGCAGCTTGCAAGGAAGCTGTTATGGACGGGGCAGCACAGGTTATAATTGACCCAACAGGAAACCGAGAGTCCATGACTAAATGCTGTTACTCATTTCACATGCAAAGAGGTAGTTTACCTTAAGAATAAGAAAAAAAAAAGAAAAAGAATATATATATACACTGAACAAAATTATAAACACAATACTTTTGTTTTTGCCCCCATTTTTCATGAGCTGAACTCAAAGATCTAAGACTTTTTCTATGTACACAAAAGGCCTATTTCTCTCAAATATTGTTCACAAATCTGTACTACCCTAACCCTAACTGTACTAACAGATACTTATTATAAATAATAATTAAATAAGTAATTAAAAATAATAATTTAATTAAATAATTTAGAAATAATTAAATCATTTTATCTAAATTGTGTTAATCAGTACATTTGAAGTTAATGTATTTTAAATGTACACAATTGCCGACAAACATTTAAATACACAACATATAAGTTTCAGTTTTAATGACTTTAAAATATATTTGAAACTTTAAATGTTACTGAATTTGAAATGTTGCATTCAACAGTACACTGTAATCATTTTTTTATTCTGAAATTGCATACAATGCATAAATAAATAAATAAATACACTTTTGAAAAAAAAAATATCATTAGAGTACATTTTACAAGAAAATACTATTTCAGTTTATCTATTTCAAAATTGCACATTTAATACAATTATTAATTCTATCTATCTATCTATCTATCTATCTATCTATCTATCTATCTATCTATCTATCTATCTATCTATCTATCTTTGAGTGACCTGAGCTGATGCTTGCTGATAGGTCACAATGCTCTAATTCGCCACTCCTTTGCTTAAGTCACCAGGCGTCTGTTTCATCAGTTAGCTCCACATGTCTTACTGCATTTCAGCCCCAGGCTCACTTCAAACGCCTTTAGACCATCGGTCCAATCAAATTACCGCCATACTGGCTACACTCTGACTGGAGTTTGAGAAGCTTCTTGTGGCTAGTTTTTCTCTCTTCCTAAAGTTCAGCTGTTTCATTCCTTGCCCACAAAGAGAGACTGTTAATTGTTTCTTCATGAGTCGATTTGCTGTTTCACTTCCCCTGCAATAAGAAAGAACACAGCTGTAATAACATTCCTCACATCTCTTGGCTGTGCAAAGAGAGCCCCCAATTTATAATCTCCAACAGTAAAATAATGACCCAACACCAATCTGTTTTTGTGCAAAGTCAGTAATAAAGTCATGTTAGAGTTTAAAGTTCACTTTACACAAAATCATTTTTAAAAGGGTACTGTATGTTCTTAATCAAAACAAAATGAACAAAATTAATGGTTGCATGACAAAAAAAAAAACATGCAAAATGAAGTGGAAAGGCACCTTTCATTTTTTTCAGAATGATCCATATATGTTCTTATGCTGAGTACCATGAATAATTAATATATTCATTAAAAATGTGCTCATTCATTGTGTGTTTAGCTAGTTGGCCTGGCCTTGTTAGCCCCTGGTGGTAGTTAATAGAACTTCATCTGATTGCAAAATAAATCCTTCTGACCCTTGAAAGTTTTAAATATATATTTGATTTTGAACACCTGGGAAATAGGTAATATTTCATTAGTAAGGTGTTTACCGCCATTTGCTCTTAATACAGCTTCCGACCTTCTTAGAATAGACTCATACAACTTTTGAATAGTTTCCAGTTGAATGCTGCCTATCAAAACGTCTGGCAGTTGAATCAAAGATATTGGAGGATGGAATCTGCTTCTCTCTCTTCTCTCCAACACTGTCCACAGTGGTTTGATAATATTCAACTCAGGTGACTTGTCTGGCCAGAGCAGATGCTTATAAAAAACATTGGGGCTTTTAAAGGCGCTCATGCTAAATGGGATTCTATGATTTGCGCTTTTTGGAAGTCCAGCATGTCACCCAGGGTTTGTACTAAACACTGCTGAACACAACTTATACTACAATGATGAACAACCAAGAGAATATTGACAACGAAAAGATAAAGAAGAGATTTTTTTTTTTACATATATTTACTGGAAAATTGACTTGAAGATTTTTCAGAATAATCCATTTTCACTCTAATGGATTCCGAGTAACATAAAAAAATGATAGATCCATGCAAAATTCCCTTGACTAATCTAGCAATTTACCACTCATACATTACCATCTCTTCATTATATTTCAGTAGCCCTTTTGCCTCACTGAAAGGTCCAAAAGTTCAATGTTGATGGAGGCTTTTGAGGGTAAAAGGTTTGCCGTAAACCACTCCCAGTGGTGGAGAAAGAGGCTTCACTCATGTGCAAGAAGTCATCACTCAAACATATATTTATATCATCCATCAGCACTGCTGTGTCATTTTGTTTGCATAGTTTGACCCTGGTGGGCTACATTAATGCCAAAAGACAAAAAAACGGGGGGATAGAAACTATAAAGTTGAGATCGTTTAGATGACAAGATCTCTGCTGCGCCATCAAGCCATGCTAATATTTGAATTCACAGTCTGTCTTACAAGTGGACAGGGGAGACACAGTTGGCAAATACTTACATCTGTTTAACGGAGGACATTATTCTGTGTAAGCTTCTGTCTCTGGTTACGGTCTGTTTGGATTAGAGGCATACTGACTGATGATACCCGGTCTGGGAAAGCACACCTGTGTGTGTGTGTGTGTGTGTGTGTGTAATGCTAACAGACGTAACCTTGTCTCCCCAACTCAAAGCTGAATGATAAAGGCATTTTTAATCCAACAGATGTTTAAAAATGCTTGCTTAAAAATTGCAAAATTTGAAAACAATTGTTTAAGAGCTCAAACAGCTCAAACAGAATTGAGCTACTCTAAACCCAAACCACATTTTCTGAAGAAACAGTTAGCTATGATGTTTGTCTGCATTAAAGTGCAGTGCTAGGTGTTGTTATACGGCTTCTTCTTCATTTTTTTTTGTAGTTTTTTGTACCGTTTCAAGGGTGTTCTGGGTGGTTGTTACGGGAATGTTAAGGGAACATTATTTAATACAGCATTATTTAAGTGTTACAAAAACATTTCATACAACATTTTATTCTTACAACTGTATTTTTTACCCAAAAATATAATAATTCATTACATATTTTTTTTTTTAAATGCATTAAAATTATTAAAACATTCATAATGTTATTTGAATGTTTATTTGGTTTCACTTTATTTTGATGGTCCCTTTAACACATTCTGTTGACTATAAGTAACGTTGCACCTACATGTCTACTAACTCTCATTAGAGTATTAGTAGAGTATTAGTAGACTGGTAGGGTTAGGGTTAGAATAAGTTGACGTACTTGCAAAGTAACTTATAGTCAGTAGAATGTCTGTTGAGAGACCATGACAATAAAGAGTTAGCAGATATTAAGCAGACAGTCTGCTAATACTCTGATGAGAGTTAGTAGACATGTAGGTGCAACATTACTTATTGTCAACCGAATGTTCAAAAGGGAGCATCAAAATAAATTGTTACTGTTTATTTTTAATATTCTAAGAACATCACAATGCCCAGTTTTCTTGTTGTGATTAGAACATTATTTAAAGGTTACTAAAACGTTTCTAACAATGTTATACTGACTTTATTCTCACCCAAAATATGACATTATTTGAACATTTATTTTTAATAAATTTATGTTTTCTCTCAGTGTTATGAGAATGTTCATCAGGTACAAATAACATTATAAGGGCATTTCAGAGAATGTTGTTCTAAGGAAGTTTTTCCTCAAAATTATGAGAATGTACATCAAACATTAATAAAGTTATAAGTAAGTTCCATAAACATTATTTTAAGAATAATTGTCCTAACATTTATAAGGCACAAATAATGGCCTTGCTAACCAATAAGGAATTCTACCAAATAATAAGAAAATATCTTGTTTTATTGTGCACAAACTAAGATAGTATATCATACACGCTCACATTTTTAAAAGGATTATCACAATGTTTTAAAGCTTCCAAGGGTGATATACAACACCATGTCTCTGTCTCTCAGCCAGGCTGTGCACTGTAGTGGTGTTTCGCTCGTGAATGAAAAATTTAAATTCTGATTTGTTGTCAGTTGCTGAATGCATAAATGTTCTCTTGGTAGATTTGTTCACACACAAAATTTAACAGATAATCTTGTTTTAATTGTGAATGACTGTGGATGACTGTTATTTATAAATTGATTTAGTGAACAGTACTGGGTAGTAACTGATTACATGTAATCTGGATTACATAATCAGATTCCAAAAAGTAAGTACTTGCAATTAGATTGCATTACATTTTAAAGTTTTCATAATCAGACTACATTTACTACAGTTACACTACTTTTTATTGATTACATGATTACATATTCACACAATGGTAATTAATTATTCATACACCTAACAAATATGCATCAGATACGTTTATTTTATATGCAATTCAAATATCCATATACTCTCAACACAAATTAAGAAATTATTGTCGCTGTAACATTTGTATCATAAAACAGTGCATAAAGCTTGGCTTGGTGCTTCTCAATCAATGTGCGACCCTCTTGAGCAGGACTTATAGTGGTGCTTGTTTCAGCAAGTTACGTTTTAACACATCTCAGGCCCAGTAAGACCACTTTATAACTGTGTCACGGTGTTCTCCTTTGTTTGAGTTTCTCAAGAATTAACTCAGGAAAGAAAAGGTTGTGAACGTACACATGCTTGGCTCAGAGCAATGCTGCTAGACTCTCAGTGCACAGGCATGTAAAGTCTTGAAGGAAACGTTTGTCTTGTTAATGAAAGGCAGACAAAACATTATTGTCAACCGAATGTTCAAAAGGGAGCATCAAAATAAATTGTTACTGTTTATTTTTAATATTCTAAGAACATCACAATGCCCAGTTTTCTTGTTGTGATTAGAACATTATTTAAAGGTTACTAAAACGTTTCTAACAATGTTATACTGACTTTATTCTCACCCAAAATATGACATTATTTGAACATTTATTTTTAATAAATTTATGTTTTCTCTCAGTGTTATGAGAATGTTCATCAGGTACAAATAACATTATAAGGGCATTTCAGAGAATGTTGTTCTAAGGAAGTTTTTCCTCAAAATTATGAGAATGTACATCAAACATTAATAAAGTTATAAGTAAGTTCCATAAACATTATTTTAAGAATAATTGTCCTAACATTTATAAGGCACAAATAATGGCCTTGCTAACCAATAAGGAATTCTACCAAATAATAAGAAAATATCTTGTTTTATTGTGCACAAACTAAGATAGTATATCATACACGCTCACATTTTTAAAAGGATTATCACAATGTTTTAAAGCTTCCAAGGGTGATATACAACACCATGTCTCTGTCTCTCAGCCAGGCTGTGCACTGTAGTGGTGTTTCGCTCGTGAATGAAAAATTTAAATTCTGATTTGTTGTCAGTTGCTGAATGCATAAATGTTCTCTTGGTAGATTTGTTCACACACAAAATTTAACAGATAATCTTGTTTTAATTGTGAATGACTGTGGATGACTGTTATTTAGTATATCATACACGCTCACATTTTTAAAATGATTATCACAATGTTTTAAAGCTTCCAAGGGTGATATACAACACCATGTTTCTGTCTCTCAGCCAGGCTGTGCACTGTAGTGGTGTTTCGCTCGTGAATGAAAAATTTAAATTCTGATTTGTTGTCAGTTGCTGAATGCATAAATGTTCTCTTGGTAGATTTGTTCACACACAAAATTTAACAGATAATCTTGTTTTAATTGTGAATGACTGTGGATGACTGTTATTTATAAATTGATTTAGTGAACAGTACTGGGTAGTAACTGATTACATGTAATCTGGATTACATAATCAGATTCCAAAAAGTAAGTACTTGCAATTAGATTGCATTACATTTTAAAGTTTTCATAATCAGACTACATTTACTACAGTTACACTACTTTTTATTGATTACATGATTACATATTCACACAATGGTAATTAATTATTCATACACCTAACAAATATGCATCAGATACGTTTATTTTATATGCAATTCAAATATCCATATACTCTCAACACAAATTAAGAAATTATTGTCGCTGTAACATTTGTATCATAAAACAGTGCATAAAGCTTGGCTTGGTGCTTCTCAATCAATGTGCGACCCTCTTGAGCAGGACTTATAGTGGTGCTTGTTTCAGCAAGTTACGTTTTAACACATCTCAGGCCCAGTAAGACCACTTTATAACTGTGTCACGGTGTTCTCCTTTGTTTGAGTTTCTCAAGAATTAACTCAGGAAAGAAAAGGTTGTGAACGTACACATGCTTGGCTCAGAGCAATGCTGCTAGACTCTCAGTGCACAGGCATGTAAAGTCTTGAAGGAAACGTTTGTCTTGTTAATGAAAGGCAGACAAAACATTTGTTTTTGCTTGATAGCATCTGTTTGCCGAATGGGGCTGTCTTATATGGACTTGAAGAGCCAAGCCAATGCATAAAATGGAGGGGAGTGCGAATGTGACACATTTCAGACAAGTGCTAATGAATGTAAACACAGAGCCGATAAAAGCAAAGCAGCATGGAGAAGCTATGTAGCCTTGCAGAGGGTAATTCAAGCCATTTTCCAAGCATCTCGTGCCTGACACATTAGCCTAATCTCATTCATCACATGAGTTTCACCGTGCG
This sequence comes from Sinocyclocheilus anshuiensis, assembly GCF_001515605.1. Classification (NCBI taxonomy): domain Eukaryota; kingdom Metazoa; phylum Chordata; class Actinopteri; order Cypriniformes; family Cyprinidae; genus Sinocyclocheilus; species Sinocyclocheilus anshuiensis. Next base: position 433,764 of record NW_015552532.1, read on the forward strand.
AATGGATGAACCCGTTGGGGTGAAGGGAGGACAAGTCAAAGAGGGAGCTCACACTGCGGAAATAAATGATAATGTTTTCACAACAGGAAAGTGAAGGACAGCTCTCTGTGGTGCTCTTATTACGCAAATGAAATAAATGAGCACTAACAGATTTGACTGCACGCTCCAAGTTTTGATGAAAGGCGCTGTGGTGGTGTTGATTGTTTGCCACGGTGGGGAATGGCACCTCAATAAGTTTGGTCAGCCTTGCAGAAAAACAAAAGATCAGGGAGACCATTTCCACAAATAATACAAGTTGGAAAGCGCTAGACAAAGCGCTAAATTATACACACTCTATTGTCAACTGTTGAAGCTGAAGCTTTCCAATCTAAAATACATTTAAGTTGTTAGACTAGAGTGAAGCTAACCTTTTGAAAAATAGTTATCTACACAAACGATACTAACAAAAAGTAGTTGAATACATAAGCTACTTAGGAGGCAATACATTAAAAAAAAGAAGTGCAATTTAGCATACTTTTAAAAAGAGTAATTATTACATAAATATTATACTTTAAAATAATATACTTAGTGCAAAGTGAATATAAAGTTTTCAGATCCATAATTAGATGTTAAATTGTATGAAGATGTATTTGTTTAAATTACTATTAAACGCAATTAGCTTATTTAGGACTTAAGCACACCTTTATATGTAATTTCATAATTACTTCTGCCTTTGAAATTTGGTTAAAGTATACTGAAAGTACTGACAAACTTTTATACTTTAATGTCATTTTTTACTGAAACTTGCATGTCATGTATTTTAAAATATACTACACATTTGTAATGATGAAGTTGGAAGAATATTCATTTTAGATGTAATATTGAATAGTTATTTACATGTGGTTTAGTATGTTAGTCAACACATCAAAATAAGTGTACTTATTTAAAGCATGACAAAATATTATTAAAACATAAGAAGTAAAACTTAATTTGCAATTATTATGAAGTGCACTTTTTAAAAATATTTAAGTGACATTTTAATTCAATTCAAGTTTATTTGTATAGCGCTTTTCACGATACAAATTGTTGCAAAGCAACTTTACAGAAAATTAAGTTTCTACAATATATTTAGTAGTAGCTTATCAGTGGTGACTATCAGTTAACGTACATATGGCAGAAATGTACGGAAAAATCAATTAAAGACGTAATCAAACAGACGATGAACACTATTAACAGCAATTATTATATGATGCTATCAAACTTATAGAAAATTGGTAGTTCTGTATGTTGTTTCAGGGTTGGCATCTTCTGAAGTCCTCTGAGGGGTTGGTATCATCTCTTCTCAGGTGTTCTGGATCCAGACTGAAGCTTGTGTAAATCCTAGTTACCACGGGATGTCAAATAGAGACATAATTAGCATAGCTGCTGTTCCAACCAAGCAACATTGATTTGTTTAACCCGAGCTAAAGAATAATAATGTGTATTTGATCAGATATAACTGCAGTACA
>NW_015552532.1:435366-435711 GCF_001515605.1 Sinocyclocheilus anshuiensis
ATTTAGAAGTTTCATCTGGTCTTGTTGAGATATATAGTTGAGTATCATCAGCATAACAGTGGAAACTAATCCCGTATTTTCTAATAATATTACCAAGGGGCAACATGTGTATTGAAAATAGCAGTGGACCTAGGACAGATCCTTGTGGCACTCCATACTTTACTGGTGATAATTGAGGTGACTCCCTGTTTAAATAAACAAAGTGGTAGCGATCGGACAGGTAGGATCTAAACCATTTTAAAGCCTTTTTTAATCGATCTATAAGTATGTCATGATCTATGGCAGTGATCCTCAAATCTTGCTCGCAAGATCCACTTTCCTGCAGAGTTTAGCTCTAACCCTAAT
>NW_015552532.1:436149-436547 GCF_001515605.1 Sinocyclocheilus anshuiensis
TTCACTAGGATCTAGTTGTGGTTTCTTAATAAGAGGCTTAATAACCGCCAGCTTGAATGGTTTTGGGACGTGACCTAAAGATAATGACGAGTTAATAATATTGAGAAACGGTTCTTCTGCTACAGGTAACGACTCTTATCAGTAATTTAGTGGGTAAAGGATCTAATAAACATGTTGTTGGTTTAGATGCAGTGAAAAGTTTTTTTAGCTCTTCCTGTCCTATAGTTGTAAAGCACTGCAGTTTATCTTTGGGTGCGATGGATGAAGCTGAAGTATTAGACGCTGTAGAATCTACATGTGTTATTGTATTTCTGATTTCATCGATTAAAACGATGAGTGGGCCCGGTGACGTTTTGCTTGACTCCAAAAGAGTTTATTAGGTCAGTAAACGCAAGTCC
>NW_015552532.1:436680-457091 GCF_001515605.1 Sinocyclocheilus anshuiensis
GACCAGTCTGACGGGGCTCATGCTTATAACAGTAGCTTGGTTGAGTAGACTCATTTAGATCAATATAATAATTTGATTTTAGCCAGGTTTCAGTCAAGCAGTGTACATCAAATCTATTATCTGTGATAATTTAATTTACAATAACTGCTTTGGGCGCGAGTGATCTAATGTTTAGGAGCCCAAACTTCAAACATTTTTTTTGTTCATTTATTTTGCAATTTTCTGGTTTAATCACGATAAAACATTTTCTAGATCCTGGATTAAATTAATATTTTGACCTCACTATTCGGGGAACAGACACAGTCTTTATAGATTGGACAGCGGAAGTACTTATATAATTTAAGCGGGTAGAACCAAAGCCATCATAGCAGTTATTTGAGAATTGGCTTACTAGTCATATGGAGTGTAGCATCCTGGAGATGTTGTCCGACAGGAGTGCCACACAGACTCTGCTGGGGTGCTGGCCATCAGCGCGAAAAAGCCAAGGGAGCTCCCAGAAAAGATTCCAATTATTAACAAAGAGCAGTTTCTGTTCTTTACACCATGACAATAACCATTCATTTAAAGCAAAAAGTCTATTGAACCTTTCGTGTCCTCGTCGATACGTGGGAAGTGGTCCTGACACGATGATCGTCGTCGCAGGCGATGTGCTGCATACCGTCTCAATCAGTCTCCTGAAATCCCTCTTCAGAGTCTCCGTCTGCCACAGCTTGCTGTCGTTAACCCCAGCGTGAAGCACGACCGCGCCGATGATCTCGTCGCCCTTTAGAATCGTGGGTATCTGCGCAGAAACATCGAGAACACGAGCACCATGGCAACAGTGAGTGTGCACATTAGCTTCAGCTAACGTAGCGTGGACGTGCCGGACGATGGAGTCTCCGACGATCACAGCATCGCATTCCGTCTCGCGGAGGGGAGCGAAGCGATTCCGGGTGGAGATCTCAAAGACCAGAGGCGGCGGAGTGGGAGAGGTCATAGCCCGGGGCCTGGCTCGCGTCTTCCGCTGCGGGTGCACCCAGGGTCCGTGGTGTCCCGGCGCCGGAGTGAAGGACATCTGGGAAGATCGCATCCTGTGTGCACGGGGCCTGTGCAGAGAAACACACGGAGTACATGTGGTGGGAGAGTTAGCAGTGCGCTGTATACTTACCCCGGACTTGTGAGCGTCAGCCCGGGATGTTTCCAGTGCGGCTCTCCACTCTCTCAGCTGGGCCTGCTTCTCAACCAGGTCGCGGATCTGCTTCTCCACGGCCTCCAGCTCGAGCTGCACCGAATGCAGCTCGAACGTGTCCTCACCTGCACTCAAAGGTAGACACACATCCGCCATTAATGCAAGTAACATCAGTTTTGGGGAGTAGCTAGCTACAAGTAGCAACGCTACTAGCTTAACTACATTTTTCAGTAGCTTTACAGTAGCAACGCTACTTTTAAAACAGTGTAGCTTTTCCTGTAGCTAACTACTTTTTCCAGCAAGTAGCAATGTAGCGAGACCAAATGCTACATTCCGTTTTGGGTTCTGACGAGTCACGAGCCTGTAATGCATTGAAGCAGCACAGCATCTCCTTCTGACTAGATCACAAACTAAATTTGTTCATTACCGCCATGTGTTGTGATATCACGCATCACGCGGCTTTACAGTCTTTCCACCAACAATAAATCGTCTGATGATATTGCAAAGGATGTACAGGAGTGGATATTTCACATGAATCAACTGTAATTTACGCAAAACAAAGATTAAAATGCGGTCTACGTCGAAGACGGTCATAATATAATCTGTCCCCCCACAGTTTTGTAATGAACACTAATCGAACAGAAAATAAAATCGTGATAGAGTAGTGTCCTTATCATTTGGCAAAGGATGGTTGCGGGATTCACGCAAAGCGCAGTCTACACGCGCGCAGCTGATGATTGACGTCTCCATTCACAGTCAGTAAATACCGCATGTTCTGTGAGTTTAACCTGCTTATTTTATGACTCCTCCGTATCTAGTTTAAGTTGCATACAACTTGTTCTTACGTAGGTGTTGCATTTGTAGCAATATAATAATATAACTAAAATAACTATTGAACTATACAGTACTCTATTATTGTGTGTATCGAATAGTTTACAAAATCAAATGATTGGGACATTTTTTGTCATTGAAATGGCTTGGAAAAGTGTCCCAATCCAACTGAATTCACCCTACTCTTTTAAATCATTATTGCATTACAGTATGTTGTTTTAAACCCCAAATATTTTACTTATAACTTCATTATAATTCTTCATTAATAATTATTTAGTTATTTGTAATGTTAATTGTAAAAAAAAAGAATAATAATACAACATTGAAAGTAGTTTCAATGTAGCTAGCTACTTTTTGACAGTAACTTGTAGTGTAGCTAGCTACTTTTTCAAAAAGGTAGCTTGAATGTAGCGTAACTACTTTAATTTATGAGTAGCTTGTAGCTGGTCAAGCTACAGTTTCAGAGTAGCTTCCCTAACACTGACGGAGCTCAAACTCAAAACACGCGGCAGCAACAAACAGGAAGTGACGAATATCTTCTATTCTATCTTCGAATATTTTATTTATGTTATCTGCAAATATAGTCATTTAAATAATAATTTTACGATTTGAAGTGCACTACAAAGGCATATTCAATACAATTAAGCTTTTTTTTTTTCCCCCAGAAAGGATGATATACTAAAGTAATTTGACACATATTTTTTTTCTGACAAGAAAAAAAGTGTTTGAATGACAGCAGTAAATTTGAAAATATTAATTTACACTAAATACAAATGAAATACTAGTAATGCTCAACTATTATTAAAAAAAATAAATAAATAATAAAATCTAGTTTTCTGGTTTTATCTGTTTCAAGCTGAATTAAGCCAGTTTAAGATAAACTCTCAGCCTGGCCAAGCTTCTGTTTGGCTTGTTGACCCTATTTTCTTCTTTAATCTATTTTATTTAATTGTTATGTTATTCCGAAGTTAAAAGTTTATCTTTGTAATTTTTAATTTAAATGAACTGAAATAACGTTCCACCAAACCTTTTTACTTATTCAATCATCCTCTTTAAACATCTATGTCTGTCTTAGTATATAGTGCTCACTTTTCCCAATTCAATCAGTTCTTGGTGGATTTGGTCCCAAACATGTATTTCTCATTGGCTATTCTGAAGTAAAACTGGCCTATCTTGTTAACGTTGTTAACGTACAGCACGTTCTTCACATAACGACAGCTCAAACGTTGTATTAATAGGCACTGGAGCTCCACCCTTTGACCTTTGTGACCCGTCATTTGTCAGACCACACAGTAGTTGGGCGTGAAATAATCAGCAGATCTTGGGGCCGCTCCAATCCATCTAGGAGCTGTTGGACGGGGGGTCTCCCACAGCCCCTGCAGGCCCATTCGACCGGAGGGTAAGCAAGCCTGGAATCCCACTAACATCCGTCTTGGGTTTGGTTGATTTGAAAAGCCCGTTGTCCCTGGCAACAGCTGGGCTGACCACATTTCCTCCAAAAGGAGCTTGGCCTTTTCCTCGGAGCAATCTGTTAGCCCTGTGGCACGTCTCTTTCTGAGTCGGTGTGGTGAAAGCAAAGCCTGATGAAAGGATTGAGACACCTGAGACAGGAAACTGTGCCCTTCCACTTCACTAATATCATATTTCATACATCTCCTGGCTCGTGCAAGCTCCAGGTTTGTGTCAAGTTGGTACAAAGATGAAACTATGAATCTGCCTTTACATTAAGTAAAGGTGCACAAAAATACTTTAGAGGTCATGTTTATGTTGTTTTAATTCATTTATACGCCTTCAAGAAGTGAAATAAAGGTGTCAAAATTTGAATGGTCACACAAAACCTGGAAATAATAGGAAATTTAAGGTTGGAAAAAAAATACTCGAAATTAAAAAAAAGTAATGACAGAATGTTTTTTTTTAAGATAGATAGATAGATAGATAGATAGATAGATAACTATATCTATGTAGATATAGTTATTTATTTATTTACTTACTCTGTTTTTTCTGTGTAATTGATGTTTTCCTTACTGTTGTTTTCATAGTTTTTCTTACTCTAACTACAAACAAACAAAGAAACAAATAAATAAATTAATTAATTAATAATACATACATACATACATACATATATATAATACTAAAGAGTTGAGCTTATACATCAACAAGTAGCAAGAAAAGACCAAGTGTTTTTGGAACTTCATCATCTCGACATACACATTTCATGCAATTTAAAGGCAAACTGGACAGGAGTGATTGCTCATTTCCTGACATGTCAATCAGTCTGAGAGAGTCCTGTGGTGACCTGTCAGCAGAAGCATTCAAGTGTTCCTCAGCAGAGACCTGATGCCTGTTCGCAGACCTCCCGTATTCTTGGGGGAAGTAATTTCTCATGCCCTCTTGGTAAACAAAATATACAATCCAACCATGATGCAGGACCACCAAGTGAGAAAGCATAAGCAGGACTGACAATGCCTTTCATTCACATATTTGTGAAGTATATCCAAAATAAGCACAAGAGTGCATGATAGCAATCTATGGGCTGAACGCAAAAATCAAACAAATGTCTATAGAGAGGCAAACAGTAGCTATATTATATATATACCTCATCTGAAGCATTTGAAAATGTTAAATAACACAATATAATATACTGTTCTATTAAATGTTTTGAATTAAATAGAAAGAAAGAAAGAAAGAAAGAAAGAAAGAAAGACAAAGAAGGAAAGAAACCTTTTCCACATCATGACACTGTGTTGCTTTTTAAGGCAGACACATGCTTGCAGTCATTCATGTCTTGGTCATTGCTCTGATGTGGATCGCTATGTAGTGAACTGAGATAACGTGAATTTTCCTTCAGCAAGCTCTGACAAGATGGCGAGGTTTAGACTGCGGTGTAAGGGAGCGTGACAGTGCTGTCATGTACACCTGATGAGATGATTAGTAATATCAATAACAAACATTATACTGTATATAATAACTATCATTCATAACTGTTACGACCTGCATTTCTTGTATTTGCCATGTTGTGTGTGTGTGTGCATGTGTTCCTTCTCCTCCCTCTCTTGTTCTTTCTGATCTCTGATAGGATGTCTGCTGATGGGGTGTACGATCGCCATTAGTGGTTGAGACGAGGTGTGGTCTTTATAAGGATGCCGCCGGCATTCAACGGGGAGCTCATTGTTGGTTCGGACACGGTTAGGTTGAGAGCTCCTGGATCCCTTCTCCGGCCGATGATCACATTTGTTACTTTCAAGTGTAGTGTAAAATCTGTTAATCAAAGCAAAGGGGAGTCCTGCCGATTTGTTTTGGCTATCTTGTTTGGGTTCTGTTTTGCGTTAGGCAGTTAGGGAAGTAAAATGTATTTTTATTTTGTTATTCAATTAGGTTATTTATTATCCCTTTTTCCTTTCTAGATTTGTTTTGTTTGTTATTTTGGCCTTTGGGACATCCTGGAGAGATGCTCTTTATTTCACTTGTTTGTTTTAAAATAAATCTATTCATTTATTCTGACTAACATTATGTATTTGTTTGATTATCGACTGGAGTGATTCGTACTTGCGATTCCATTACCACAACCCAGTTTTAGTATGACCTGTTAAGAGTTTTTTTTACTACCCCTAGGCGCGGGGCGTAATAATATTTTTTTTTATTGTAGAAATTAATTAAATTGACACATTAAATTGATAAAAAAGTGCAAGTAAAAAGTCCTCTGTTTAAAGTGACACTGATTAAAGCACAAAGAAATGTATGTGTCAGTGTCATTATATATTTTTAAAGGTCCTCCTTTTCTTGTCATCACACTTGCAATCAATTCAGTTAAATTCCTGTTTATTTGTATAGCGCTTTTCACAATACAAATCGTTGCAATCTTGTGGTTCCATGTGAAACAACTGTAGTCCAAATCACATCCTTTTTTGGAATGCTTTGCACTTTAAATGTGTGGTTTGAGTTACACAGCCACATGTTATCAGATCATCATTATTTGCTCTTATTTGTATACCAGGTTAATTATGTTTTCACAACCAAAGCAGTGGATCAGGGATGGGATCCCCTCCAGCAAAGACGTAATGAACCACTTCCTGTCCTCACACAAGTCCTGACACAAAGGCTGATTAAGACGAGTGCCTCTGTGATTCAATGAATTCTTCTCATTTCCTCTTGCGGTTTATTATACATCTGTTTGAATCCCAAATTGTTGGGCTTTCAAACTTTACCCTGCAGTTATTCTTTACCTCAATAGATGCCACTATGTAGACATTAGACATGAAATTACTAAGGGATATAGAGCCAAAAAGGTTGATTTGTTGAAACCATTATATCTTTCAGATGTTTTGCTCTTACGGTGTTCCATACTGAAGGGCTCATCCCTATGCCCTAATCCAGGGGTGTCCAATCCTGTTCCTGGGGGGCCAACGTCCTGCAGATTTTAGCTTCAACCAGATCCAACACACATACCTAGTGAGTCTGAAGACTTTGATTAGCTGGTTCAGGTGTGTTTAATAAGGGTGGAGCTAAACTTTGCAGGACAGTGGCCCTCCAGGAAGAGGTTTGGACACCCATACCATAATCCCTTTGAAGGGTTTACCATCCAGGGGGGCGTTTCCCAAAAGCAACTATAGTCGCAAGTTCCTTTGTTACCAATAGAGTTCAGTGGAACTTGCGACCATAGTTAGCTAACGATGCTTTTGGGAAACTCACCACAGATTGAGAGCTTTGAAGGGATGAAGGGTGTAGGGGACAAAAATCTGTTTTCTTGGAATGCACTTCTGGTGCCATCTTGCCAAGTCAATTAAAGCTTAATGGTTAGAGAGTCGGACTTGTGACCAAAAGGTTGCGGGTTCGAGTCTGGGTACCGGCAGGGATTGTAGGTGGGGGGAGTGAATGACCAGTGCTCTCTTCCACCCTCAATACCACGACTGAGGTGAGACCCTTGAGCAAGGCACTGAGCCCCCAACTGCTCCCCGGGTGCTGCAGCACATGGCTGCCCACTGCTCCGGGTGTATGTTCACGGTGTGTGTGTGTGTGTGTGTGTGTGTGTGTGTTCACTACTCATTGCTGTGTGTGTGCACTTGGATGGGTTATGTGCAGAGCACAAATTCAGATTATGGGACACCATACATGGCTACACATCACGTCATTTTCACTTTTATTTACACTAAGTACAAATAGTGATATATTCTATTTACACTATGTAAAATTATCAGTATTTTCTTTACAATAATATTAGTTAGATTATGTTTATACTACTTAGTGCAAGTGGCAGATATTTGCACCTTAGTATTGTAGTACATTATAAAAAAGTATGCAATAATAATGTATTGAGTGTAAATTACCATTTTTATTAAAATTATTAAATGGATGCCTCATTATTGGAACAATAAAGGCCTCCCTACTCAGCTTTGGTTGAAAAGGAAGTAAAAACAGAGTGATTTGCTATTGACACACATTAAATGATAATACAAGCTTTTGCTTTCTGCACCATCTTTCAAGGCTCAAAATACATAAAACTTCAGCATGACTCCACTGGGCTGAGCCTTCATCTTCCATTGCGCCCTTGAAACGTGTCATGTGATCGCGGTTAGTGAGTTGATGTCATTTGCCTCCATCGTATTTTCAGTGAAGTACGACTTGCATTGACAGGATAATTTCTGATATGTCTGCTTTCATGGGAGATGCAAATGCATGTATCCGATTCATATCAGATTTATTTCCACAAATGAATGAGGCCTGAAACTGACCTGATATATCAGAATCCATGCTATTTTTTTCCTGCTTACAATTCTTGAGTCATATCCGATCTGTGCCATATGGGTGGAAAATCGACCTCAGACACACACTCCATATTCTGGGCAGTTTCACAAGATTGCGCACCCTCTCCATTCTGCTCTTTCCTCTCATTGAAAAGGAATTTTAACCTTGCTGGTAACTATTTCCGAGCTGTTCCCTGTGCTTTACTTCACCGCCCTCTCTTCTGGGCTTCAGTCTCTCTGCACCATAGAAATAGCATAAGCAATCTGGCCATAGAAAAATTAGCTTTACCTGCTTAAGTCGAAAATGTGAGTAGGATGATAATAGTGGCACTCAGGACAGGTAAAGTTAATCAAATCACAATATAAAAAGCGCCCCCTACGGCCATCATACATCTACGGAGGCCCTAAGAGGGGAAAGGAACACTGTATTTCAGCGCTTTTGCATTTCCCCAAGAATCCTTGCAATCCCTTGCAAAGTTATGTGAGCAAACATAAACCTGATAGACATAACTGGTGATGGTTCTCTTGAAAGAATGCAAAAGGACAAAAAAAAAAAAATGTCCTTATATTCTCCTAAGAAACTTATTTTGGGAGCAAATGCAAAACTTGCGATGTATGCATTTACAAGTAAATGCAAAGTTTTGCACGGGAATGCAATACTTGTGCAAGTGAACGCAAAGTTTGGAAAGTATGGAAATAATATGAGATGAAAAGAAAAAAAAAATGCATTTGCAAGCAAATTACAAAGTTTTACAGCATATTTTTTTTGCTAGAGAATGCAAAAGTTCGCGAGCAAGCACAAGTTTCTCTAGGAAATGCCAAACCTTTGCAAGCTAATGCAAAATGATTAAAAAAAAAATGTTCCCTTCTCATCTCATATTTTTTTCCCTTAGGGGCTTTATGGATGTGCTTGGAGTGGGGTCAAATTTTATTTCTTGATACAAACAGATATACATCAATCAGTGTTAATATTAGCATAATTAGCATTTATTCGCTGTAAGCACAACCATGTGCCTCATTCTGACATTGCATACTTGATTTGAGCAATACACAATAATGTGTGTGAATTACTACTCTATCAAATGTTTTATGCTTACCATAAAAATCCTCCTGTTACTATACTATACACTACTGACTGATCGAGTTCCAGAAGAGGAATTATCCGTAATATAATATCAACTTAATACATATAAGATTGTGCCTTATACTGGGTTACAGTTATTTTAGTATCATTAAAAATATACTAAACTTTACACATGTATCAGTGTTTTATTCATACTACATCTATGCCTGCAGCCCCCTCATCTCTCAAATAACACAAGATTTAATCATATTAAAGATCCAATGGACTGTTTTCCGTTAAGTAATTTTCAGCGCAACAAGCCCTTCTCAACAATGCATCAATAATGTGAATAAAAAATTATATTTACTGCCAATCATAAGCCGATGTTGGGCTGGTTTGCGTTGCCCATGTGAAATATTAATATGGGAGATGCAAAAACCTAGACGGGGCACACGCTGGCACCAGAAGCAAGGCCACAGTTTAACAAGGCAAACAAGCCACCATAAATAAGTGATGAGCAATGGTTTGGAGAGAAGTTTCTGAACATTAAATAAACAGCCTTTGCATCAACATACCCCAAGTTGCAGACTCCCCAACGCACTGTTTCTCCAACAAGATAAAAGTTGTTAAAAATTAACCTGTTCATTGGCAGAAAGTGAGAAGCGCTGTGCTTGCTATGCATGTGGTTTGGGTGTCACATATTAAATAATTTCTGCAGGGTTAATGTGAGATCCTGATGCAATGCACGGAGAAAAAGACCTCCAAGCTAGAGGCGCACGGACTCTGAAACTGTACGAGAGAGAAAAAACGTTAATAAAAGCAGCGTTCCCACTAATGCCACACATATTTCCTAGAGGGATGGGCATGTGTGTGTGTGTGTGTATGTGTGTATGGCATTTCTACAAATTGATGTCAAGCTGAGACTGACAGTTGCAGAAGTTATTCCCAAACGTATTTTACCTCACCTGTGAGGAAAGAGGCTTTTTCTAGAGAACGAGGGCTATGCGTGTGTGTGCATGTGCGTGTGCTGAAAGCTTGGTAAAACAGGAATCAGCTACTTAGCTACTTGCTTACTCAATGTTAACCGGATGATAGTACTATCCATCCCCCCTGCATCAGAGGTCGATGTTTGAGGTGGTGGGTTTGGTACAGCTGGTGTACTCATTTGGTGCCCTATGTAGGCTGCATGCTACATTTATTGAGAGTGCTGTCAAAAGTACTGGTACTTTGGTGCCAAGTCGATGTTTGCATTTTAAAAACATAATGATATCAAGCTTTCTGTGTGTGTCAAAGGTTTCTACTTACAGTGTGTTTTTTGCAGTGTTGCAGCATGTTTTATGCAAAGGCCCGTCAGAGGTGTTTAGGTTAGTCAGAATTTGCTCAATATGCCAGTTTGTTCAGTGTGAGCTTTGCACACTCACAAATCGTTTTGCTATAACCAACAAAGTATCATGTTTATTCCGACAAAGTATAAATATGATGCAGATACGAGATTCAGGGAATGTTTACACAAAAAAAATGTACTAAAAACAGAAAATCTCACAGATGCCAACATTGTCAAAACGATCCCCATTTACACAGATCCGCGACAATGACTGAAAACACTGTTTTATTTATGCCAGGCCAGTAGTTGGCAATGTCACTATGCATACGCATAAGAAACACTACACATATGCGCACATACAGATTCTTGAAGTACCTGCGCATCTATAGACTGAACACATAATATGCTATTTTTACAAATTTGTGTTTTTGTAGTTTATACAGAGATGATAATGGTATCGTTTTCAAAAATGTTTCAAAAGGGCCTCCAGAATGCTGTTGTCTATGATGATTACATTCTCAGAAAAAAAAGGTACAAAAGCTGTCACTGGTGCGATACCTTTTCAAAAGGCACACCTTTGTACCCAAACAGTCCATATTGCTACCTTAAAGATACATATTAGTACCTAAAGTGTACATTTTAGTACCTAAACGGTACAAAAGTTTACCTTTAGAAAAGGTACTGCCCCAGTGACAGCTTTCCCTGTTGAAAAAAACAGCATATGCTGGTTAGGTATGTTTTGACTCTGGGATGCTGGTTTAAGCTGGTCCTTTGCTGGTTTATGCTGGTCATGTGCTGGCAAAAGGACCAGCATAAACCAGCAAAAGGACCAGCATAAACCAGCAAAGGACCAGCTTAAACCAGCATCCCAGCGTCAAAACATACCTAACCAGCATATGCTGTTTTTTTCAACAGGGTTTGTACCTTTTTTTTTTTCTGAACGTGTATAAAGGGAGGACTTTTTGCTTGTTTCTGTACATAATGTAATTATAATTTGAATCTGAATCTGAATTTGTTTGACATAGTGATAACCTTAGCAATGGACAGCACAAAAATAAATAAATAAATAACAGTCAAAATAGATCTGTGCATTATTTCTTGCAGTGTCTGTGCAATAGACCTGCCACTTTTTTCATTTGAATTATTAACTTTTCTTATTTTATCTTTTTAGTGCAATGTTTACTTCATTGAACAATATTTGAATGTCGTAATAACAAATGGGACTCAGAGGAATGAGTTTTCCATTTGCACTTGAAGGCAAAAACAATGTCAACATGTTTGCTTAGCAACATGCTAAGTCATGTCACTTGTGTGGTTCACATATGGTACCAAAGCTCCACTAAATATTACATAGCTCCTACTCCACTGGAAATGCTCTAGGACCTTAATATCTACAGACAGGTTGATGTTGACCATGCCAAGGTCACGTTAGAAATTAAAAGGTGACTGTGCCTTTTCAGTGGTGCAGTCAGTGGCACATATTGTTTTATTTTGTTAGCACTTGCTGTTTTTAAATGTGCTTTTGAAACATATATGCATTGACTCGCCTCACTGCTTTTCTCGTTAGGCAGCAATTGGGATTTACCACTTTATATTTCCCATATCACGGTAGAAAACCCTACTCTGAAAGAAAGCTCAGAATTTAAGCAAAAGCAAATCCACAAATTCAATATGCCACTTTTCTTCTTGTCATTAATCTTGGCCTTGTTTTTGCAGTTGTTCCAGTGTGATGCTATTGCTAATTCACCTGTGTCTGTCTGTGGGGCAGGGTTTCTTTCTTTCTTTCTTTCTTTCTTTCTTTCATGGCAGAAAACATATTTAATTAACCTCCAAAGAAGGAAGAAGCTCCCATGGCATGTACAGAGTGCTTCCAATTATTAGTGTATCAGCTTATTAAAAGGTACAGCAACCTTTACTATGGGAGATTTGTTCATTGCTGATGATGAGAGATTATTTGGAACAGTTAACACAATAAGTCACTGGGAAATCTGGAGAAATTCAAAGACGCTTCTGACAGTGAAAAGTGAGGCTTTTAAAACCATTATTTTTCATTTTTGGTTCATTTCCTTGGTCTGAGCACTGATCTGAACACACCAAATGAACTCAAACCCCCTTAAAGCAAACCAAACTCAGGATGTTTTCAAACTTTCAAACACAGCCCTCTAGAAGAGGGCCAAAATGAGAACTGAATGCAAAAGAACCGTGTTCAATTGTACAATCAGTGTGAGACCAGATCACAACTAAATTGGATCAATAGAGATCAGAATTCAGTGTCACTACAGTGTGAATGCAAAAAACAAAAACAAAAAGAGTGCTTACAAATTTACATAAATAGCATCCTGATGTTAAATAAAAATATTACATTTGTGTATTTTGATATTTTATGTTACTGATATAGTATCAGTTAGTTATGATTAGAGAGGAGAACTGATAAAATAGCTGCTCCTAAATCTGCATCAGGTGTCCGTGTCTGTTCAAGGGACCATTGGCTGATCTCACTGAGGGACATCATCTTTAGGACACAGCTCTAGATGCTGAAGATATGCTTGTGAAAGAATTGTGTCACAACGTGTTCCCTGAGGAAATCCTATCTTTTTTTACCAGTCATGGGCTTTTGTGAGAGCCTATCTGACAGTTTCACAAGGATGTATGACCTAGTTCTCAAACTATGTAAACAAAATGAATGAAGATTTGTATACCTTGTAATGTGCAACATTTGGTAACGGACCTTGTTTAGCAATTACATTTCCATTAAGAACTCTCAGCCACTTTTCCAAAAGAAGGAATATTGATTAAGCATAGTTACTGGTTTCCACGTTGAACCTCATCCAGTGAGTTTCCCATGTTGTTTGAGGCTAAATGTGGTTTTGTGAGGTGAGTCATGCTGTAGAATATCTCTCGCTCTAATAATCAAACCATTGGGGATATAACTCCCTTTTCAGTTACACAAGACTCCATATATGTGCATACATTGGCCAAATGAAGGCTGAACTACTGAAAAAAAGAGCACATCTAATCTTAAAATAATATAGACTCTTTTATTCTGACATGACTTCACCAGTATCAGGGTTATTATCGTAAATGAAGACTATAACGACAATTAATACTAGCGGTGGAAAAATATTTGCATTAACTAAAATAGAAATAAAACTGACTTTAAAAACAATAACAAAGAATAAATAAACTGAAACTGTTATTCTTTGATGACAACATGTATTGCCAGAACCCTCACAAATCTGCCAAATGTAGTCACTAGAAAGTAAATAAATAATCTAAAAGTATTTATGCATATCTAAAGCTAAACTGAAATAAATAAACAAACAAGCAAACACATACATACATACATACTAGTGATTTTTTTTTTATGAGAATAGATTTCCAATTTGAGAATAATTCTCTCTCGTTTTATGTCACACAATGCAACATCCTCCATCCAATACCACAACCTCTTACCTCTGAGAGCATGTGAAGTTTCATCACCAGAGGTATGCCTGCGGAATAGATATAGCCATCATCATTCTCTCTTGCTCTTTGTTTCTGTGTGCTAACTACAAACTTCAGTAATTAATTTCATCATTAGTCATATGCCAAGCACTCTTTTATTTTAATGACTGCTGAAGTGTTCAAGTAAAATCCAATAACATTTTTACAAGTTTAAAAAGTATTTTTACACATATTATAAATATAATTAATTGTCATTTTTTTTCCCAGAATGGTTAAAATGTTCAAAATTGTAATTCTTTAATGTACTTTTACTAAATAATAAATTAATCAATTAATATCTGCAAACCTTCATTTTAACCACAGGCTCTCAAAGTAAAAAATATAACCATTTCACGTGGATTTATTTAATTTTTTTATAAAAGAAAAAAATGACAAGTGCAAATCACTCCTTGTCAGTGGCATTGCTGTGTTATGACCATTCCACTCAGGATATATACTTTTTTTTTTAAGTCTTTTCCATTTTCATTAAAGCCTTTCCACAGAATAATGAATACTGGTCATTTTGGCTAAATATTTCCTCTCCATAACTTCAGTCTGTCCCATAGAGTTAAAGAGCAGGAGAAAATTTGTCATTAGATAATGTGGTCTGTTTTTAACATTTTTAAAAGCCACTCCAGCTTTGAAAGAATATTTTATTCGCTTCAGCGTAAACAGATGGGGGAACATAAATTTCAACCTCAAATGGATATGTTAAGTGGTTTCTTAGATTGTAATTGATGGCCGAACAAAGCGCAAGGGAGGGAAAATATCTTCTCAAATTTTTGTTTTAGTAGCTGACCTGTGTACTGATTTAAAGACATATAAATCTGTGTTTGTTCAGTTAGGTAGCACGTCAAATTCAAAAATACTGTACTTACAGCTGAAATTAGTATTTTTGTTGTTGTTGTTAAAATCAATGCAGTGGTACTTTATGTCTTCTTCTTTTTTGGAAGATATAGCACTCAAATGACAGTGATCTCATTGAACTGTTTACTCTTATTCTCGTTGTCACAAAAATGTTCAGAATCCAGGGCTGAATTGTGCACTTAACCACGGGAAAAGAGCCAGTTGGCCTTTCGCCCCATACAGACTCAGTGCAGAATATTAACTCACACTGCAGAATTGAAGCATGGAAGAGAAATTCAACTTGAGAGCTGCCGCCACCAGAAGCAATTAATTTTCTTGGCTCTGTGTACAGCACAGACACACTCTTGATTCCGCCGTGGCCGCATAGCTGGTATTGACGTCTGCCTGTATTTCAGAATAACAGATTGACAGGAGCGCACAAGTTTAGCATACTACAAGATATGGAAACTCTTATTTGCCCCTGACAGAGGAATAAAAAGCAATCATGTGAAATTTGTCAGGAATATTATTGCATTTAGGAATATCATTTCCCTAAAAAATGTTGCCATGTATTGAGACTGACCCTAATGTTAACTGCATCAGCCAAATAGCACAAGTTTTATGGAACAGGCAATTAAGTAATAGCTGCTTTCACTCCTTAAAGTGTGTCATATTGACTTTTTTTTAGTAAATACACCATAACTGCTGCTCACACAAGCTTTTGCTTTCTGTCGTTTTACCTCAAGAATCAATTCACACATCAGCTCAAAAATGCCCGTAAATTCTGTAAATGCTGCACCATTTTTTTCATCCATCCAAATGAGGAGAAACACTTTAGTTTCAGTATCTGTCCAATCTGAAAACATTTTTTGACAGGTATAAAGGCGTAAAAAGTATTTTTTTTGAGCCTTTCAATGTATACTCTATTGACCATGAGCACAGATGAATGCATTTGCTGCTAGTAAAGCAACTTTGTGCTATATGGGCGTTTATGTGTTTGAGATGCTGAAAAAGCAGTGAGGCATGGCACAACAATCAACCATGTCTGTCTAGCGCATGCTTCCATAGAAAAAATGTTCTCGGAGCGCATGGTAGCCTTGTTTTATTGAGTAGATTTGTGTTTCACTCATCATGCTTGTCTCTGGTTCTCTGCGTGTTGCGTGTAATCCCAGAGGTGGAGCTGGTCCCGTATACCGCTGCCAGTCAGTACAGTGTCAGCCCACACGTTAAGCGCTCTGTAAAGAAAAATCGCTCGCTAGGAGGGGGTTGTGAGAGGGAATGCTGACTCGCAGAGCTCGCTGTCCGAGGCAGTGGACAAGTTACGAGCTGTAACAAATCTTCCTGCACATCTGTTCCACCACCGCACCACGGGGTCTTCGGACTCTTGCACACTGACGGGTGGCGAGAAATCACTTGCTCATATTTCATCATTAGCTGTCAGTCTTGTCGATAACATTCACCGAGTGGAGGGGGAAAGAACCACGCGGCCTCAAATAGCAGAGGTGTTTGTAAAACCGATTGCCTCTTCCTCCATGATGAGGCCCCGAAGAGACAGAGTGAAGGAAATAGAGAAGGTAGGGTAGAATGAGGAGACGTGATATGGGATGACGGATGGACACCTGGGCTTGTTCACTGATTTATCGAGTGAACTGTAAAGGCATAATTCTCCTGACACTGTAGTTGTGGATCTAATGCTGCAGTGATTGGGGTGAATGTTCGCTCCGAATCAACTGACAGATTTCTGCACTACAGGGTGGTGCGCCTTTCAATACTGAATTGAGGTGAAAAAACAGATGGCAAAGTGCAACAGTAAAAACATATTAGTTGGTTAATTTTTACTAACGTTACCACATTCAGTGACAAATTTTAAATGGTTTAACATCACATTGCATGTAATTTTGATGTACAATACTTTTATAATGATAATTTTTAGTCATAAAAACTGTAGAAAGTGTAGTCCCTGCATAACACATCACATATGATCAGTGCTGGGTAGCAACTGATTATATGTAATCTTGATTACGTAATCAGATTCCAAAAATGTAGTACTTGTAAATGGATTCTATTACATTTTAAAATGTTCATAATCAGAATACAGTTACTTTTTTTATGGAAGTCCACCTGAGGTTTAATAATTTAAATAATTTAACAACACATTTGCATGTTCTCTGAAGGTAAACACATAAAATATTTCATATTTGGGGGTTCAAGTGTTTTATTTTGTTTTATTTTAAAATAAATTATTGAGTTTAATTTTACATTTTTATGATTTTTTTTATACAATAATCCCATTTAAAATTAAAACGAATCTAAAAATATTCAGAATACATTGCCTGAAATGAGTAATCTAGATTACATTACTGACAACAATTTTCATCATGTAATTTGTAATTAGCAACTGGGAACAGTTTGTAAGTAATCTACCCAGGAATGCATGTAATTATATTTCATTTATATTGTTTTGTTTTTTCAAGTTTTCTGTTGTACCACCTATATTACCTATATTACTATAGTGGTTATCAGTACATTTTAAGGCAAAAAGCAGAAGTGTGGTAGGGTCAAGTAGCTTGGTATGGTAGTTATGAAATATTCAGGCACCAGTATGGCAGTCTGAGTATGAACTGTTGTAATTAGTATTGAAAGAACTGAAATGGAATTAAATAAATAATATGTTTTTAATTTTAGTAATACATTCAGTGGGAATGTGCACTTGGCTAAGCATCCATTTGCATGTGGAACATTTGGATCTGGACTAAAATCTATTGTAGAGACTAGTCATTGCACATCAGAAATCAAATCTATAAAATAATATTTAACCAGGATAAATCAAATCTGTATGCACGTGTATGGATTAAATGTGTGAAATATGCAAAGGTTTATGAGAGGTGCTACAGCATTACGGAAATGCCCATGCTGGAGAAATCTGAGTAGGCAACATTAAGTCCTGCTGCCATTTACTAGGGCAAGATGGTGTTGTGGTAGCAGAACATCTCTGGGGAGATCTTATTAATCATTTAGAGGTCTACACTACATCCTGAACCTAAAAAGAGACTGGAAGACAAATATAAAGTTAAAACAAATTCTAGGAACCACTTTGCTTTGAGTTCAAGTCTCTTTTGACTTGAACCACTAAGGAACCACTTGCAAGTCGAAATCATTGGATTTTCACATACCATCTGTCAGGATGCAAATACCGATGGTTAATATTTTCATCAGCTCCTAAAAATGAAAAAAGAATGAACTGATGTCAGTGCTGTCTTATATGAAGTATGACATTCAAAAAAAAACAAAACAGTTTGTCACATTTTCAATTTGTTTTTAATTAGTGTTCATGTCTTGTTTTAGTCTCTTGATCAGTTCTCTAGTTTGGTTATTAGGCCATGTCCACACGTACACGGGTATTTAGGTTTTCCTTCTTCCATTTTTAAAAAAATCTCCGTCCCCATGCAACTGAAAAAGCATGCTATGAAGCACTGTCAAGAACATGCCAAGCCAACAGGTGGTGATATAATCTCAACTGTTAAGACTTGCTGGCCAATCAGAAGCCTGAAAAAGTTTCCAGTAGGCGGAGATAACAGCACATGTTCTGACATCACAAGCCAAACGGCTTGTTCGAGATTAACTATACTAGCCGAATTAACAGCGGAGACGTCAAGTCGGACACTTTCTGCTCCCGGTAATGACGCTCTCATGGTGTTTGCATACTCGATCACAGATAACGTGAATTAAATGCAATATTGCTCAATCAGAAGCCTGAAAAAGTTTCCAGTAGGCGGAGATAACAGCGCATGTTCTGACGTCACAAGCCAAAAGGCTTGTTCGAGATGAACTATACTCATGGTGTCTCATAGTGTTTGCATACTCGATCACAGATAACGTGAATTAAATGCAATATTTCTCAAATACACAGAAATGTTTTTATGAGTAACAGAAACACTTCTTATATAATGCTTAATACAGCGCCGTCTGTTCAAGAATAAAGTTCAGCATAAACATAGGCTACTAAATACCTATAAAGTAGGGGTATATATGCTTTTATCAGTGTTTTTAATAAAAACAAATACTCAAGATAACAGTGCGACTACACTAAAAAAGCTTTTACTGTTATAAAAACAGATTTGTGAGCATTATTGGAATTTAATTGTTAGAATAAACACGCAACACACATCGTGCTTGTCATCCCAGAATCTAACCAATGAGAATAAAGCATTTCGTCATCGAGGCTCTCGCAGCCGATTTTGAGCAAGTGCAGCGCCTGACCTGGGCGGCTGGTCTCGTTTTGCTCTCGCAGTACTTTGATGGCACATGTGATGCTAAGGCGGCTGACTGCCGATCAAATCGGACAAATGTTCTAACCAGAATGCATTGCTTTTGTCAGGCGGCAGCCGATCTGTTTATGAGAGGTGCTACAGCATTACGGAAATGCCCATGCTGGAGAAATCTGAGTAGGCAACATTAAGTCCTGCTGCCATTTACTAGGGCAAGATGGTGTTGTGGTAGCAGAACATCTCTGGGGAGATCTTATTAATCATTTAGAGGTCTACACTACATCCTGAACCTAAAAAGAGACTGGAAGACAAATATAAAGTTAAAACAAATTCTAGGAACCACTTTGCTTTGAGTTCAAGTCTCTTTTGACTTGAACCACTAAGCAACCACTTGCAAGTCGAAATCATTGGATTTTCACATACCATCTGTCAGGATGCAAATACCGATGGTTAATATTTTCATCAGCTCCTAAAAATGAAAAAAGAATGAACTGATGTCAGTGCTGTCTTATATGAAGTATGACATTCAAAAAAAAAAAAAACAGTTTGTCACATTTTCAGTTTGTTTTTGATTAGTGTTCATGTCTTGTTTTAGTCTCTTGATCAGTTTTCTAGTTTGGTTATTAGGCCATGTCCACACGTACACGGGTATTTAGGTTTTCCTTCTTCCATTTTTAAAAAAATCTCCGTCCCCATGCAACTGAAAAAGCATGCTATGAAGCACTGTCAAGAACATGCCAAGCCAACAGGTGGCGATATTCTGACATCACAAGCCAAACGGCTTGTTCGAGATTAACTATACTAGCCGAATTAACAGCGGAGACGTCAAGTCGGACACTTTCTGCTCCCGGTAATGACGCTCTCATGGTGTTTGCATACTCGATCACAGATAACGTGAATTAAATGCAATATTGCTCAATCAGAAGCCTGAAAAAGTTTCCAGTAGGCGGAGATAACAGCGCATGTTCTGACGTCACAAGCCAAAAGGCTTGTTCGAGATGAACTATACTCATGGTGTCTCATAGTGTTTGCATACTCGATCACAGATAACGTGAATTAAATGCAATATTTCTCAAATACACAGAAATGAGATAACAGTCACTAAAAAAGCTTTTACTGTTATAAAAACAGATTTGTGAGCATTATTGGAATTTAATTGTTAATTGTTAGTCATGTGCTGAATTTGGCAAATCGTGAAACAGCTGTGTTGTCATCAGAGCTCCTGCAGTTGCTCTGAAGAAAATGCTCTTGTGGCACTTTGATGCGATACGTCACAGTGACATGGTGTCGGCGCTGTCTCAAGTCGGACAAAATTTCTAACCGGAATGCACTGCTTCAAGTCAGATTGCGATCGATCTGCGCAGTACAGCATGAAGTCGAACGCACCTATTGTAATCAGGCATGAGAAAGGTCACATGTGACTGAAATTCACACTTTAAAATCTTAATATTTTACATTAATTGTGCATATTTTCTTGCAACAGTAGTGTGTAGGTTTTTAATATTTTGTATATTTGTATTTTTGTGAACTACAACCATAATCAGTTTTTGGCCTTTTAATAAAGGTGCAGTGAGTCTTTTATTGTTTTTTATAGTTATGTAACAAAAATTTTTAACTATTTACAATGTTACTGTCTGCATATCAATAACTTAATGTGACAAATGAAGCCCATGCTCATTGGAAAGCG
>NW_015552532.1:457713-463138 GCF_001515605.1 Sinocyclocheilus anshuiensis
ATTTAGGTTTTCCTTCTTCCATTTTTAAAAAAATCTCCGTCCCCATGCAACTGAAAAAGCATGCTATGAAGCACTGTCAAGAACATGCCAAGCCAACAGGTGGTGATATAATCTCAACTGTTAAGACTTGCTGGCCAATCAGAAGCCTGAAAAAGTTTCCAGTAGGCGGAGATAACAGCACATGTTCTGACATCACAAGCCAAACGGCTTGTTCGAGATTAACTATACTAGCCGAATTAACAGCGGAGACGTCAAGTCGGACACTTTCTGCTCCCGGTAATGACGCTCTCATGGTGTTTGCATACTCGATCACAGATAACGTGAATTAAATGCAATATTGCTCAATCAGAAGCCTGAAAAAGTTTCCAGTAGGCGGAGATAACAGCGCATGTTCTGACGTCACAAGCCAAAAGGCTTGTTCGAGATGAACTATACTCATGGTGTCTCATAGTGTTTGCATACTCGATCACAGATAACGTGAATTAAATGCAATATTTCTCAAATACACAGAAATGTTTTTATGAGTAACAGAAACACTTCTTATATAATGCTTAATACAGCGCCGTCTGTTCAAGAATAAAGTTCAGCATAAACATAGGCTACTAAATACCTATAAAGTAGGGGTATATATGCTTTTATCAGTGTTTTTAATAAAAACAAATACTCAAGATAACAGTGTGACTACACTAAAAAAGCTTTTACTGTTATAAAAACAGATTTGTGAGCATTATTGGAATTGAATTGTTAGAATAAACACGCAAAACACGTTTTGCTTGTCATCACAGAATCTGACCAATGAGAATAAAGTGTGTCGTCATCAAGGCTCTCGCAGCTAATTGTTAGAATAAACACGCAACACACATCGTGCTTGTCATCCCAGAATCTAACCAATGAGAATAAAGCATTTCGTCATCGAGGCTCTCGCAGCCGATTTTGAGCAAGTGCAGCGCCTGACCTGGGCGGCTGGTCTCGTTTTGCTCTCGCAGTACTTTGATGGCACATGTGATGCTAAGGCGGCTGACTGCCGATCAAATCGGACAAATGTTCTAACCAGAATGCATTGCTTTTGTCAGGCGGCAGCCGATCTGGTGCGGCTCCGCATGAAGTCGAACAAGCCTAACATCTCCGGTTTCGCTGTCTACACGATAACACTGCATTCAGAGTTTTTAAAAATCTTCACCCTGGCAGGAGTTTTCAAAAATGTTCGGTTTCAGTGAACTGGTGCTGCGTTTGCGTGTGGACAAATGGTCAAACCGCATAGAAAAAGCTATGAAAAAGCCTGGTGGACTTCGTCTTTTACGTGAGCCTGTACTTCATTTAGCCCTGATGCCATTACACCCACTCCATCATAACACTGAGCCACTAATTTTGATTTACAGTTGTAGCTCTCCGGAATATCCCAAACCAACCCTACTAGATCTCGGGCTTGTTTTTTTTGCCTGTAACATCCTCAGATTTGAAAAATCTCTCCTTTACCCCCATTTCAGTCACGTAACTGAGGACATATGAGTGCTGTGCTATGTTACTGAAGTCAGTCATCTCATCCACCATAACCGCCACAAACTTTGTTTGTTTAATCTCTTCATTGATGTGATCATTTAACACTTCAGCCACTGCATTTATTAGATAATTTTGAATGTTTCTCGATGTTGCTATAAAACCTGTCGCTGTGGCAAGATGATGCCACAAGTCAGCATCATGCTCAGCTACCAGCATTAACAATTCCAAGTAATTGCCCCTATTCAGCGAATCTCAGGATTTATTGTGTCCCCTGAAATATAATTCTTGCTATCCCAAAAAGAGGACACAGTCAATAAGGCACTTCAGGATGTCCCGGTTCCTTCTGATCTTTCATCGTGGATGCTGATCTCCCGTTTCTTCTGCTCGTCCAGTTGCAAATCCACACGACATTCACCAAATGTTTTCAAATGCACGACTGGCATTATATGGCGCTCGGTGGTGTTTAAGAGCTGCCGGTGCAGCTGTTCAGACTGTCAAAGCCAGAATCATTCCATGTCCCTTTACTCATATTAAAAAGTAAACACGGCCAACAAAATAGCTTGCTGTGCTCGGTGCTAGCTGTTAGCCCCTCATAACGCTCATAGTTGCAATTTTTGAAATGGCGCACAAAACCCTTGCTGGCCTTTGTTAGTGAATCCAGTTTGGGTGTAGGTCTTCCTTTCTCAATTATGTATCTTTTGTCAGCAAAAGGGCTCCTTGAAAAAGGCGTTTTCAGTAGATCGGCAACAAGATCTGGTGTAGCGGCGACAACGGCTGTCATTTTCTTTTCGCTGAATTTCATGATGATACGTTGGAATTTCACAATGAACGTTGGGGGTAGCACTAGGCATGTCGCTAATGCTTGTTACAAATCACATGTGTGGTCTTTCAACAAAAGGCTAGCAGTATCTGTAGTGCTGGTCCCAGCAAGTTGATGACTTTTTTTATGTAGAATATTCCAGTTCGACCTCAACAAAACTAACCATATGCAGTTGTGTGGACATTACACTAATGAAAATGATAATTAAATACCCAAGAAAAACATTTTACACACACTTAATTTTATTTTGTATAGGACCAGCAGAGAAGGCCCTGCTGGTCCTGACGGCCCACCACTGGATTTGCGTGATATTAAAGGATCTTCTTCAGCATGCACTTCATTGCAGCCACAAACCCATGACACAGTTACTGTCAGGGTTATGTTTTGTTTTGCCTTTGTGTTTTTGGATTTCTGTCTTCTGTGTTAAGCCAAGTTCACACTACACAACTTTAAACATCGGCAGATCGCTGTGCTGTTCAGACTACATGACTTGCTGTCTGTCTTGAAGTCGTTGTGATGTTCACACTACATGACACTACGTAAATGATCCACAACAGGGGGTCACACACTACACGAGCTGACAACAATGATTCTTCTTCTTCTTCTTCTTCTTGTAAGGTTTTACGGCGGTTTGCAAGCCAACTTACGGTGCACTACCGCCACTGACTGGATTGGAGTGTGGAGCACTGATAGCAAAGACGATTATACTAAGAGAGGGAAATTAATAATAAAAAAATCTGAATTCACCCATCTAATCCTGTTTTCTTAAGATATTTAATAATTGCACTATATATTTAATTTTGTTCTGCATTTTATTTTAGAATACTCTAGATATTAAATTATTTTACACCCAAGTTTCTTACTTCCTTAATGTGCCTCTATTATGCCATTTCGAATACTGACTTTTATGCAGTGTGTAATGTAGCTGTACGTGAATGTAGCCAATCTGCAAAGTTGTAAAGCCGAAAGTGCACGATAAATAAAGTGATTATTTCCCAAGAGAAAGAATCGACTCTGAACAGCCTAAACGAGTCATCAGTAATTTGAATCCCACTTCCGTGAGGCTACACATCACGGGGTAACACATTTGCATAATGCCCGCCTATGTTCTACGTTAGTCGGCTGCGAACAAATTGACCCTGCCCTCAAACACTGTATAGCTTATTCATGTTGAGAAGACGCTATGAAAGTAAATTTGTTTTAATTTCACTTTTGAAAGTTTAGGCTGCAAAGAATCAGTGGTTAAAATTCATTTTTTCCCACTGTACCACAGCAGTACAACCACAGTCTTTTTTGTGTTCCCGTCATTTTACTGACGACTGCTTATCTAATCTCAGGGAGTTCAACGCGGGATTCACAAAACACTTGGTCTTGAAAGATGACTCAGTACCCAGTTTATTTGGACCAGCTGACTCCACTGAATCACAACCTGTAAATATGATAAATAATAGATGTTTATATTTTCTATTGAGCGTTCAAAATACGGAACTATGTAATTAATAGTTTTCATTGACGTGACTGGCTCGAAGACCTGGTGGGCAAAACATCCATAGGACTGCAGCACAAGCCTGTCAATTTTCTATCTGTTTCCAATTCACAAATGTTTAGATGATCTCTCAAAAGGATAAAACAAAGATATGTGAACAAAATGCAAGTTTTGGCCATTTGCAATCTATTTAAAGCACCCGCAGCAATATTGTAATTAAAAACAGCATGACATTCTAAAATGTTTAATGTGAAAACACTTAAAGTGCATTAAAATATTAAATTCAGTACACACATTTTTAATGATGCATACTTTATATAGGCAAGCAGATGAGCACGGAATATGAATGCAATATGCTAAATGGTTAAGTGTTTTCTTTATAACAGTTTGCTATGGGAAAACATTTAATGTGAAACTTTGCACATTGTGTTCATGGGTTGCATTCTGGGTTCATCTGCTTGCCTGTGCAAAGTATCTTCAATAAAGCTAAGTTCACACTACAGGACTTTAAACGTCGGCAGATCACTGCTATTCAGACTACATGACTTGATGTGGAGTCTTGACGTCGTTGTGCTGTTCACACTACGTGACACTATGTAAATGATCCACAACAGGGGGTCACACACTACACGAGCTGACAACAACTCAGTTGAACACTACACGAGCTGACAACGACTCAGTTGAACAGGAATGACATGCAACAACAAGTAAAACGTCTCCAGGTTACGTATTTAACCATGGTTCCCCGAGGGAACAAGACGCTGCATCGAGAAACGCTTTGGGAACGCCCTTGCATGACTGCGTTCTGAAACACGTTAAATCAGTCCAATGGAGCAGCGAGACGTCACGAGCGGGGTGATGTGAGCAACCAGGAAGTATAAAAGCGCATCCGGCAGAGCGCAAGTTAGCTTCGATGAAGTAGCGCCTGCAGGGATGCAGGGAGTATGGCAAAGAGACGCAGCATCTCGTTCCCTCGGGGAACCATGGTTACATACGTAACCTGGAGACGTTCCCCTTCAGGAACTCGAGCTGTGTCAAGAAAGGCTTTGGGAACGAGAATACCCACCGCGCCATACTACCAAGTCCCTGCCTGTGTGTGTATCTCTTGAGCACATCACGAAGAGAGAACTATTCCTGGAACAGAGGAGGACAGAATGCCTGAAGTAATATGGGCCCTGGCGAAGAAGTGGGCACCTTAGGGAAAGGAATGCCCTAACCATGCCTGGAGAAAATTCCAGGCACGAAACAGAAAGTTCCTGAAGATCCCCGATCCTTTTTAGTGAGGAAATAGCGAGGAGACACAGCCAGGTCCCATGAGGGCACCTTAGTGCGCTGTACTGACCTCAGCCTCAGGGTGCCATGGAGGAAACAAGTGACAAGTGGGTATCTTCCCAATGATTGACCACCCAGAAGGGCGTGGTAAACAGCTAACGCCACGTATACATTCAGAGATGCTAGGAGCTGTGCCCCCTCAGGGGCCATGCCCACAGCTTCCACAACTCCGGGCGGGGGTGAAGAATGTTGCCCCCCGCCTGATCGGCATCTCCAGCATAGAGCCGTCGAGGAGGGACACCAGGTCCGAGAACCATACTCGGGCCGGACAGAATGGGGCTACTAGC
>NW_015552532.1:463191-464420 GCF_001515605.1 Sinocyclocheilus anshuiensis
CATAATGTCTACAATTCGTGTGTTATAATGAGAGGATTCGTGAGCACGCACATTTCAGCACTGCATTGCTCAACACTGCAAACAACATGTGTTATAGCCAAATAGAAACTCTGCTTGCACCTGTTAATCGTTTATATTTTATATTAGTTCATGTTGCTTTTGTGCAATAGATGAATAACAATGTATTTGTTTTAGTTATTTTATGTTTAGATATTTCTATTTTGCGGGAGTCCCGCTAATCATTTTATTCTCCCGCATCCCTCACACAAGAATGTCTACCCGCACCAGCACTCGCCCATCTTGTCCCGCGCCGCACTCTGTTGCGTCAGGTCTCGCGGGAGCAGGTCTCTAATGTCCACTGGCCTCGACAGTGCGTGTGCTACATCCTTTTTACAATCTCTAGATTATAAAACACTGCATTCTGTCAGCAATGTAGCGCGGCTGTAACATATAGAGACTTCGGCTTGTAACTATACTCTAATTACTATTTTGAAAATTATGACGTGTTAAATTACTTTAACAATTATTTTGAAAGTTTTGTTGTATATTTTATTACTTCTTACCACTGGTTTTATAAATATAATATAAATATAAATATAAATATAAAAGAAAAGGAGATTTGTATGGTAAAATAAGCTGAATAGATTTACCTACTTGTGAGATTTTTTTTGTTTTTATCTTTATGCCAAAGTGCTTAAAGGCACAATATGTAATTTTTGCCACTAGAGGACGCGTATTCAAAACAAACAAAGAAACAAAGGCGTAGATAGATGACGCTGTGACTGAGTGTGGAATCATGGGAGTTGTCGCCTTCATCCCCACAGATTGAAGCAAAACGAGGCCGCTGAACGAGCGCGACACACGGCTCAAAAGCAGCTGAGCTTTTATTATGCCACAGTCGACCACTTCCGCTCCTTCCGGAATGCAGCGGAAGTAAGCAGCGCTGCTTTATCATACTAGATACATTTGAACATTCTGTTATAATGCTACTCTCTGCAGTCGTCACCTGTCTAATAAAATGCATAGCATATTAAAGCATCTTTGGGGTTTCCATGTTTTCTAAAAAATCGAGAGTGTATGACGTCATTGGCAGACGACACAATGACACTATAGACACGGTCCGTGTCACTAGTTAAAATTGCTTATTTATCTGGATTTTAACATTCTTTGAAATATTTGGGATAATTTAAGTACACAAGTCAGCAAAATATATAAAACTGTTCTAGTGG
>NW_015552532.1:464458-471258 GCF_001515605.1 Sinocyclocheilus anshuiensis
TGTGTGTGTGTGTAGAAGAATGCTCTAACAATGATTAATAAAACTCAAGCACATCTCTATTCACATACACAAGAATGGACATTCACAAACCTGGAAACAGGATGATATCAATTCACATCCATAAACATGAACCAAACACCAAAGCTATGAAATCATTAGGTAATGAGCTGGAAACATACTTCAAGAACCTTACGGGGGCAAGTGGCAGACTAAAAAAATACTGTCAGAAAGTTATCCATATTTATGAATTATGTTAAAGTGCCCCCTGAGCGGTAAGCGTGCGTGTGTGTGTGTGTGTGTGTGTGTGTGTGCATATGTTCATATCCAAGGGCAGAAGACACATTAGTGCTGCCGGGCCCCAGAAGGGTCCTGAAATGGAGCGTGTGTTGGTTAACCTCCCCCTAAAAGAGGAACATGTGCAACCCTATGAATATTTATACACTAATTACAGCGCAAAAGCAGACACTAGTTGTGCCAATGCCATCCGTTCCACTAGAATATGATACTAAATGCAGGGCATTCTTTTGGGGCATGTATCAGTGCCAAGTCAAACTAGGGCTAACAAAAGACTTCAGTAATAGGAGCAGCGAGGTGTGGTGTGACGTACCTTCAGGAACACCATTATGTAGTCAATCAAATAGCTTATTTATGGAATGAAGAAATTCCGCAGTTATTCCATAAACAATGTGAAAATCACCTGCCGCTGCCATCTGTGAATTGCGGTTTGGACACAGATGCTATTTATCAATGCTGATCTATTTGCATACCTGCTCTTTTTTACTGCCTGCGTAAATCATGGTGTTCTCAAAACAAAATATTATTTAAAAAAATGAATTATTTGGCTCTATGGTCAGTCCTTAGTCCAGTATTTTACACTGAGTATATGTTTTAAATTTGTAGACTAAACTGTTACCGGCTGCTGTTAATCTAATATATATTTAGGTGATTTAAAGTCCAAAAGTGTTAAACAAAGTTGGGCTGGTCCTGTGCCATACGTCACAACCTAGAGCTAATGTACAAAAGACTTATTACAGCTTACTTCGCTAGTTCAAAATGACACCAGTGAATGTGGCAATAAACTAAAATGAATCATTCAAAGGAAAAACGTGCCTGTGGCGACATTTCAGCAAAAAGATACTACGTTGTTTCTTGCATATTTTGCAACACTTTCAAAGTGAAATGTTCAGTGAGTGGCGCTAAAATCATGTTTTGTTTTATCCTAAACAGATGAGCGTGAATCTGACAACATTTTATTATGTTGATTGTTGTACATATTGCATCAGTTTGAAATCAAATGTCTGGTGAATGGAGCTATAAATATTAATGCTCAATCACATTACCAAACCCTACACTAAACCTAACCGACAGTGTTAACTAAAGCAAAAGTAAGATAAAAATGCATTTCCATACCATTTTAGCAAGCTTCTACAACTCTTAGAGCTGTTTTATCATGACTCATGTTTCACAGGACTTATGCTCAGCACCTTCACATCATAAGTGCAATGCTGTACCAGGTGCGCTACCGAGTAAGTTTACTGCAACAGGAAAAATCATACATATGGAACTAGATATGTGATGCAAAAGTCAAAATATATTAGTTTACAAATCCTGCACTATGGTATAAATGTTTTGAGGTCATAGCATAATATTGTGCAAGGAACCATGTGAATAAGTCTTTATAGATCATACATAATCTGTGCGTGTAATAATAATTTGAGTGAAAATAAATAAAAGTTGTGTGCGTGCACGTGTGTGTGTGTGTGTGTTTTACTGCCACTAGTGTTCATTCCAGTTGAAAATTGTACTGTATTGTGCCCAGTGTTGGGGGTAACGCATTACAAGTAACGCGAGTTACGTAATCAGATTACTTTTTTC
Source organism: Sinocyclocheilus anshuiensis (assembly GCF_001515605.1). Classification (NCBI taxonomy): domain Eukaryota; kingdom Metazoa; phylum Chordata; class Actinopteri; order Cypriniformes; family Cyprinidae; genus Sinocyclocheilus; species Sinocyclocheilus anshuiensis. The sequence goes on from NW_015552532.1 coordinate 466,334, forward strand.
AAGTAACTAGTAAAGTAACGCATTACTTTTTAATTTACAAGAGAATATCTGAGTTACTTTTTCAAATAAGTAACGCAAGTTACTTTTTTTTCCAATTTATTGACTGACAGCTCTCCTGTCCCCACGTTGAGAGAAATCAGAAGATGTTACTGTAGTTCTAAAATAAATATGAATATGCATTAATTCATCTCACTCACAAAAAACAAAAACACAGATTCAGTATTGAATAATTAATAAAAATAATGCAACTCAGAATATGACGCAAACCTGCAATAATTAAATGTTAAACAACACAAATATCCTTTATGTATTTAATCCCATTCTATTAACCAATGTCTTTGCTTCTGACCTTCGATGATCCAGTTTAACCATACTAATAAGCTAAAATTACTCTAGACGAAAATTTGTTTGTCTCTTTTTATTGCTGAAGTGTGTTGAAATTTCTTCTTCTGCATTCTACTGTACGGACGTAAATTTATTTTCCCTTCAGCCTGAGGCTTATTCATTTCACTTTTGGTGTGAAAAGGCTTTTATATTTGCGAAAAATAGAACTTTTTTTTTTTAAAACAAACAAGCAAGCCCTGTCCAGATTTAAAAAGTAACGCAAAAGTAACGTAACGCATTACTTTCCATAAAAAGTAACTAAGTAACATAATTAGTTACTTTTTTTATGAAGTAACGCAATATTGTAATGCATTACTTTTAAAAGTAACTTTCCCCAACACTGATTGTGCCTGAAAAGCATAGTGATGATAGTGATGATTGGAGTTCTATTTTTTATTTTTTATACAATAGTTACTTCAAGCTATTTTTATTTTATTTTCCCCTAATCAAATTCTAATACCCTGGCCTGATAGCCAGATAGCCTGGCATGTAACAATAATTAAATGATTGTTGTAACCACTCATTAAATTGTTAAGTTGCATTGCTACTATTTGTCTTATATTTATATATATATTTTTTTTTTTACAGAAACTCTATCTTTCCAGGCTCTGAGCACCAACTGTTACTTGTGAGCTCATATTACAGGTTTGACAGATGTTTCTCCTATTAGACATCTGCCTGCAGTGTGCACAACAGCAAGGCCTCGGGAAGGAGAGTCTGAAAACGAATGCAGACACTGAATGATTAATTAAATAGGAAAAACTAATCAAATAAATAAAATAAACTGTCTTGAATTATATTTTAATAGTATTTCATTTGGTCACCCGTTTTAGACCTGATTGGGGTGTTTCAGAGATAACATGATGTACATAGAAATAAAACATTTACAGGATGCTTTTTCTTTATATGCATGTCTGAGGTTTATTATATTATATTATAATTATGAAATTTTATTTTATGTTATAAATTTTATTTTGTGGCCTGTGCATGTTGTAATGTGTGAATGTATAAATGAGTAGCTCTACTTGTTTTGCTTACAATATTTGGCAACGGAAATTGAACTTTTGGACTCTAAACCGTTTATATATATATATATATATATATATAATATGCACACAGTGCATATTTTCAACAAATTTTGAGGTAAAATGTTTGTTGGGTTATGGAAATATTAGCTCTGTTTGGGCATTGGAAGCATTTACACCTAACTTTTCTCCTCAAGAAAATCTTTACCTTTAACTGCAGCTATTTTTCTCAGATACAGGCCTGATGGAGGACTAGATACATGTGTTAGTAGGTTCTGTCAGCAGTCTGATTTAACAAACAACCAAACATGATCCTTAACGACCAACTTGGCAACACAGATACCAGGTGTTCTTGCTTGTGTAAATCTCTGAAATAGTCTGCTAGAGAAATATGGATCTTAATAAGTCCCTCTAGGAGCTGTGCAGACTAGAGGCCTGGGAAAAGGAATGTCTACATGATCAAATTACAGCCATGTGCTCAATCCATAAAACCAAATAATGTAAAGGCCACGAGTGCAAACCCTCCGAAATATTGTAAATGAGCACAATTTAACCTTTTGCTAATTGTACATATTGTTAAGACCTGAAAACAATTATAAATAAGAACAGTTCCTTAAATGTATTCCCGTTTAACCTCCCCCCTCTTTTAATGTATTTACTTTCCTTCCATATGGAGGCTACGTTCCAGACTCCTGTCACTTTTTTATATTTCAGAAAGCATTAACGCTCTAAGAATGCATCTGGGAAATCCATTCACCTCTATGAATGTAAGGACATTTTAATTTCACAGTTTTCCAAACCGTTTCAATTCTTTAAGTTTGAGGAAATGTAACTCATACCTGAAAACCGATATGCATTAACACTTGTGGAAGACGCTGAACCTCAATCTAGTATTCTGCACCAGCTATGCAAACAATATTGAGCTGTTGCTCCTGAGCTCTTCAATTATTTATGATATTATTTATTACAACATATCTTATTTTCAATCAATATCCGACAAGGTCCTGAAGGTAGAAACGTTAGTGGAAGCCTGGTACATAGATTTGCACTGATTTTGTGAGCTTGAAAATCTCACCACAATATACAGTCCTGAGAGAAAAACAGAACTTGTAACAAGAGAAGACAAAACAGGAAAGGGAAAAGCTAAATAAGTGGCAACATACTTTCAGAACAACATCCTGAGTGAAGCATGCAAAAGCCAGACTCTCTAATTAGACATCGTGTATTAGACACTGCAGGGTCCTTTAGCTATAAGGGCACTTTGACTATAAAAGCATGTTTTTCTGACTCTTTCCTTTTTTTTTTTCCTTTTCTTTTTTTTAAGGGCCACTTGATCATACATCACTGACATCTTTAATAAGAAATACAGCTGTCACTCTTCACCAGTAAGGAGGGACAAGCAGCTTTTCAAACTTTATAGCTTTAGAATAGACCGTTATCTGTCGGTGGAATTGTCCAGTGGCTCCCCCTTGTGTTTGAATTGATATATTTATCAGTGCTGTGCCTAACAATAAAGCTCAGAATGACTGACATCACACCAGTGATGGAGAAGGTGTTAATGTACGTGCTGCCCTAGAACTATGCAAGCTGCTGTCTTCGTATTATTTTTTGTCTTTTTTGAGTATATTATATGAGCCATAAAAGCCATGTGACGAATTACTGTGGACACAGAGGGAAATTACATCATGGCATCAAAACAGTACTGTGCCCTTACGAAAATTAACCATGGTTTTACTACAAGAAAAAAAAAATGTTACTATAGTTAAACCATGGTAACCACAAATTAACCATGGTTTTGCTACACTAACCATAGTTTAACCATGGTATTTGTAGTAAAACTGTCGTTATACAAATGGTAATCAATACGCCAAAACACATGGTTACTACACTTTTACTGTAGTAAAACCATGGTTAATTTTCGTAAGGGAAATACTTAAACCATTAGTATTTTCACCAAAAAAAAAAAATAAAAAAAATGTCTCAGTTTATTCTGTTACTTCATATCATTCCAGACGGACTGGATGATGGTGAGATCAGATCTCTTTGTGGAGCACTGGCTGTTGTCAGACTCCGTATGTACACACAAATCTCACTGGATTATTTCAATAAATGGCAAAAGGAATATTTGGTAATGTAAACTGATATTTCGTAATGACCACACTACAGCAAAATATATAAATAACTGAATAGAAATAACCATTACAACTTTTCATTACTTTACATTTACATTTTATATATATATATATATATATATATATATAGGCTCCAGTCTTCAGAGCAACATTCATATTCTCATTTTGTACCAAAACTAAAACTGAAATAAAAATAAATAAAAACTACATAGACATTTAAAAAGCAACAAAAACTAATACATTTACTTTTACATTTAATCTTTAAGCAGATGCTTTTATCCAAAGCGACTTACAAATGAGAACAATAGAAGCAATCAAAACAACAAAAGAGCAACAATAATATATCAGTGTTGTGACAAGTCCTGGTTAGTCTAACACAGTACACATAAGTTTTTTTTTTTTTTTAATATAATAAAAATAAAAAAGTAGATATAAAAGAGATAGAATAGATAGTGCTAGAGTTAGAGGATCAAGTTATTATTGTTTTTTTAAGTACATCGAATAGAAAAAGAATAGCAAACACTATAGTGCTAGAGAGTTATGTTTATTTTATTTTTTTAATGGATAAATTAATAGATTTGTGTGAAGAATGAACCAACATTTTAGTCAATTTCATTTAAAAACAGTGTGCATGTTCGTAAGATTGATCTTCTTGGTCATTTTGCTAGGTTTCTATCTTATGTTCATTTCCATGTGGCTAAAGGTTTTGGCAGCAAATTTACCCATGCCATGTAGGCCTCAAAGAAGTAGAAAACCAGTGCCAGTTGTAGAGGAAGTCAGACTGTATTGACAGAAGTCTTTCTTCAATCAAATCTTCCTTGTCCAACAACCAAGGATCTGATATGACCCTGGCAGTTTGGCAGGAGTTCAATAGCAGCATCCACTATCCCCTGAATAACCATGCATAATGACAGGATGACATTCATTTGTGACAGTTTTAAAAATACAGGGAATCTACAAAAAAAAAAAGTAGTGTATTAAGAATATTAGTAATAACATGGCCGGCAGACAGAGACCAGGGATGTGACGATGGAGGGAGGAGCCAGGGAGGAGACAGGAGGGGCTTGGAGAAGGAGGAGCCCAGCTGGACCCAGTCCACAGCCATAATGTCGACCCACGGTGTAGCCGACGGAGGGAGGAGTCATGGAGGAGGAATGGCCGCCGACTCCGGGTTGCCGAGGATCCGGGGAGCTAGGGTGGAGCCGAGGGCTCTGGCGACCAAGGCGGCGATCTGGAGATCCGCGGCGGAGCCGGAGCGACTGAGGGCCAAGGTGGAGCTGTCGGGAGGAAGGAGCCCAATAGAACCAGTGGGATGGAGCAACGAGGTGCAGCCGGAGGAGCGGAGTCCTGAGGCGATGGCGGGTCGATGCCCGACCAAGGCGGA
>NW_015552532.1:474051-475006 GCF_001515605.1 Sinocyclocheilus anshuiensis
TACGGGCGTCGGAGGAGTCCGGGCCTCGGAGGCTGGAGGCGGAGGTGAGGGATGCTCCAGCCATGGCGACGCTGGAGGATGGCAGACCCACGGAGCTCGCACCGTATTGATGGTGGGCTGAGGGCGAGCAGAGGGGCTTCCAGACGACAGCGGTGGAGGAGGCTGGAGCAGGTTGGAGGGCGGGCATTTGTGAGCCTCCAGGGATTCAGGGCTAAACTCTGGATCAGGAGCCCCCACTGGGCTGAACACGGGAACAGGATGGCGCTCTGGAGGAGCGGGCACTGGAGGGCGTTTTCTAGGAGCGGGCACCGGAGGGCACTCTGGACTGGATTCGGGGACTGGAGCCCTCTCCTCCTTGGTGTGGCACATTCGCGGCGCCATACTCAGCTCACCCTCAGCCGCGGTGCAGGGCAGAGCTCCTCTCCGCGCTCACACCGTCCACGGCCTTCTCCCTTGTGACAGGCATTGTCGCCGGCTCTCGCACCTGGTCTGACGGGTTCAGCTCTACGTCCGGGGCGATCCTCTGCTCAGTCGCTCGGCTTTGCGCTGGCTTGCTGATCGCGGCGGGAAATGGCTTTCCGTCAATGGTGGGCTCGGGCTGATGCTCTGCATCGCGGGGAGATGGTGGGCTGGGCTCTGTGTCGGGAGTGGTACTGGCGAGATTCTCCAAGGAACAACAGGAAACAAAAACACTGAGAGAAAAACGAGAAAACAAACGGAGGGGAAAAAATGGAGGTAACTGTTTTTGGTCAGGTCTTCAGTCTAGTTACGCTGCTGCGGGAAGAACGTAGGAGACACGGAGTAGCATTCACAGTCTTTAATGACGAAAACACGGGATAACCCACAATAGGAGCTGGGCAAACACACGTGGAAACAAGTAGACCTGACAGAAACAGACTGCACAGACTGGGACTTAAATACAGGGGATGATTGGGGAAACACAGGTGCATGGGAT
>NW_015552532.1:475173-484390 GCF_001515605.1 Sinocyclocheilus anshuiensis
TATTGTGGCATCATGAAAACTAGTCACATTGAAAATGATGGGAAATAAATATGTAATATATAAATATAATATATAAATATATCATCATATATGTGCTATATTTTAATAGAAAACAAAAATGCCTTACGTGTAGTCGCCTTTAGTTACCTAATAATAATAATAATAATAATAATAATAATAATAATAATAATAATAAATATAGCTGCAAGCAGCTATTAACGAGGTTCAAGCATTTTAAGACCTTCATGCCATCTATACTGTTAGAGTCTAGGCCGACCCGAAATGTAGGGATGAAAACATGACACCTTAAATATCTGCAGTGGTTTGGTTCCGATCGGGCAAAAAAACTATGACTAATTTGCAAAAGTAGGTTTTGGACATAATTCAAATTTGCGGAAAAACGAGAACTCTTAGACCCAAATCACAGGGTTTTTTTTATTTGCCTTGACCCAAGGATTCGAAAAATTTAACATTTTTGAGTCTACGACAAGCGGTTTAGGAGTTATGAGCACTTTTGCGTTTTTGATCGCTGTAGTGCCCCCTTTAGGCCGATTGGTGCGAGTCTTTGGATCTGAGTAGCGAGCAATACTACTACGATCTGACAAAGTTTTAGCTCTCTACGCCTTAAGGTTGGCTGTTGTCAGACTCCTTATGCACACACAAATCTCACTGGATTATTTCAATAAACGGCAAAAGGAATGTTTGGTAATGTAAACTGATATTTCCTAATGACCACACTACAGCAAAATATGGAAATAACTGAATAGAAATAACCATTACAACTTTTCATACTACTACGATCTGACAAAGTTTTAGCTCTCTACGCCTTAAGGTTTGGGCTGCACAATCAGTTTTACTGGAGAAAATGTAAACTATAAAATGTATAAAAAATAATAAAAATCAATACAATTACAAGAGGGTTTCAGTACTACATGCTTGATCCCCTAATAAAAACATGTTTCAACACTTATAAATATGATATTACTGTGCATTATCTAGAAAATCACTATGTATATGCCATAGAATTTAATGCATCCATCCTTTATTTGAGCATTGCAGGCATGATACTGGTGTTAACAAAGCCGATCCTCCCTATACACAAAGTACGCAAGCTGCGTAGGGCCCCCGAAACACCAGGGGGCCCCCTTACTCTCAAAGATGATTTAATTTTAGTTTTGTTTTTGAATTTGGCCAGCGGTTATGAAAACCACTTACGTCATTTATTTTAATGTGGTGCGTTGTCGCCCTTTCTACGTAAAAATCACTCAAATCATGTAACGTGAATGTCATACAGGGCCTTACTCGAGAAACTCGAAAAAACGAGTTGAAAGCATACCGAGCCGCAGAAGAGACACCGTTTTTCAAGCGGACAAAGGCGTTTCATTCATTCATAACTCGTCAGTCTTAAGCCCCCCCCCGCAGACAGCCCCCAGAAGTCTAGGATCAGCTCTGCATACCCTTTAAAAAAAAATAAATAAATAAAATAATAATGCAACAGAAAAAAAATGCTAGGGTTTACATGCAAAATTATACATATATAAAATTATGAAGCTGTTTATAGTGCAACTTGCCTGACAACGGTATTTTTGAAGTGCCATAATAACTAGTTTTGTTTTTGAATTTGGCCAGCGGTTATGACAACCACTTACGTCATTTATTTTAATGTGGTGCGCTGTCGCCCTTTCTACGTAAAAATCACTCAAATCATGTAACGTGAATGTCATACAGGGTCTTACTCGAGAAACTCGAAAAAACGAGTTGAAAGCATACCGAGCCGCAGAAGAGACACCGTTTTTCAAGCGGACAAAGGCGTTTCATTCATTCATAACTCGTCTGTCCCCCCGCCCCCCCCTCCCCGACACAGTTTTGCGTAGGGCCCCCAGAAGTCTAGGATCGACTCTGGGTGTTAATGATGTGATAACTGTGCCGAAACAAAACCGTCTCTGTCACTACACCCTTATTGGGGCCTTCAGCGTATGGCAGGGATAACGGGCAGGTTAATGCAATGATGCTCCCATTCGTCTCTCCATTTGCCTAACAGCTGTGCTTCATAAACCTAAGAAAACGGTAACACATGCAAGTTATTTAGTGGGCCGCACCTAACAAAGGAAGCTTTTAATATAAGGACATCCAGCAGGGCGTGTAATTGTCAGTGAATGCAGGAGCCCAGGGATATGTGTACATGCGTGATTTAGGGAAGCATGTGTACTTGCATGTATGCAGTTAGTACTTTTTCCCCTCTCAATTACGGGAAGTCAACAAGCACCTCCCTTGGTCACACAATGTGCCGTGATGAGGTTGGATGGTGGACTGGCTCGAAATCAGACTCAAAATTAGAATTAGAAAGGGTGGTGCAGCGGACGGATGACCTTGTTATGTTTTCGTTGGTAGACATACAGGCAGTTTGGTTGCTCTTATGCAGACTTCCCATCTTGATTTGTGGCCATTCAAGTGTAAACAAAGAATGACCATATACACTCAGTGTTTAAACCATGTATATATCTCAACTGTAGTTCAGCCAGTTATGGCTAATAATTGTTCTCAATAACAGTGTCTGTGCCTTAATCTTGAAACTAAGCCAATCCATGGCAGGTCAAATAAATACTTTGCTTTAAGTCCCTCTTGGCATGTCGAAGAAAACACTGAGCAGAACATAAGGATTAAAGAAAAGAATTCAAGATGAAAAATAATAACAGAGGATTAAAATAGAGCGGGTAAAAATATGCATTGGGGAAACACTACGCTCTACAGTAGAAGAGACATGTAATTTTAAAGAGAGGCTTCCATGCCTCTGTAAGTAATTACAGCTCTCAAATAGACAAAATGAAATGAAATGATAAAATACCACCTATGCCCGTCAAAAGAGTCCTGCTCCATTTAAAAGAGCAATATGTTTGGGCACAAATGCATGCAAGTGGCCATTTTTAGACTTTCTGGGAAAGCAAGAAAATGACTTAACTCCCTCACTGCTGAAATTTGTACAAAACAACAAATTGAAACACACTTGAAGGAAATTTCACTCAAAAATGATCTGTCTGCTACGAACACAGAATATATTTTTTAAACATGTCCCAGCGTTTTTCTTCCATACAATGACAGTCAGTGGGGTCCATTTTGGGTCCAACACCAATTGAAACATTCTTTAAAATGCCTTCTTTTGTGCTCCACACGAGGTTTGGAATGGCACGAGATTGATTACATCATGACAGAATGATAACAAAACTTCTTTGGTCAACCAGAAAGATCATAATATTCAACCAGCCTCAATTTGCTGGTACAATATCTAAACCAACACTAAACAGGGTACATTTTTGCAGATGCGATTATTCAATAAGATAAGTTTGTCATAGATAGTGATCATGATCTATAGCATGAGATCAAATATGCCCCTAAATGGTCTATAATCTGCTCTCATGTTCTTTGAAATATATGTCAAATAAGCCCCAGCTGTGCTTGAAAATGGTTCCATAACAAGGTTAGAAGAAGATGACAGATGTCCCAAATTGACATATGATTGAGAGCAGTGCCTGGGCCCCGGTATCAGATCACACTGAGCTTTGATAAGCCTTCTGTGATGAATTGACTGTCACCTTGAAGTCAGGATAGTCAAATTTCCTTCAATCAATGGTCATTCGACGTTGCCATTGTAAGTACAGTGCAAGTGGCATAACAAGTAGAACATTTCTGCTAGTCCTTTACGATAGTATGTAATAGTACTTATAATATATGTAGCGTCTGGACTAATCAGACACACCATTTTTCATTTGATTTAACAAATCAATTATTCATTAGGTTAACAAGCGTTCACAGACGCCTCACCCAATAAACATACTGGGTTCCAAGTTGTCTGTGAACAAGGCCCAGGACCCTGGTTACCATGGCAACCCTGACACCAGATACATTTACGACCTAATGGAATGTGAGTAGGGAAAATCACTGCATGTTCCATAGCAAGCGGCACAATGCACAGTAGAAATTGACTTTTCTACTATTTAATTCATAGGAAAACCTTTCTTTGAATTAACACACATATCCTTCAGGTCATTGTGGAAATTATTGCTGTTTTGTATATTATCTGTTGTATTGTAGACTATTTTATGCATGCTTATGATAGAACCACTCATTCATGTAACCTTACATATACAGTTATGATTAATTATTCATATTTCTCCATGAGCTGATTCGCTACATATATTATTGTATTTCAATACAGCATAAATCCATACTTTTCACTATACAATTCATGTACTTAATGTGCAATTATTTTGTGGAGCCACATAAAATTACACACTGCTAAGACAGGCATCACTGTATTTAATTCATATTATGCTCAAAATTTGGCACTTTCAGTACTTTGGTACGCTCTTGTATTTAAGCCTTGAGTTCTCACCTGGTTCTTTGTTCTGTATTGTGTTTGTTTGAAGTTTAGTGGTTGTTTCATTTGCCCCTGTGGTCTCTAGCATTCTCTTTTAGAATTTTGATTAAAGGACTTTGTTTTGGACTCTACTCCTTTGTTGTGCACTTTGATTCAACAACAACCCATAACAGATATAATCTGTAGACTGATATTAAATCATATTATTTAAATCATATTATATGTCATATTTTCATACTTTCAAAAAGTGCATGACGATGTGAAAGGAGTGAGTGACATGTTTATTTTTGTTCACAATTAGTCTCGCCAAGCCCACAACACTGATCTCTCCCCCATGTTTGCCTGTTGATTAACTTGTACATGCTCCAACTGTTGCATCACTGTGGGCCAATGGCCAGAGCAGACAGAAACCTGCAGTACAAAGAAAAAGGAGTGCAAAATAAGTGCAAACTCCAACTTGAGAGTTGTAACTTCTAACAAACTTGAATTAGGGTGCTTTTGATTGAAGATTGTGGAATGGCTCATCATTACCAAACTTCACGACAGTATTGTATAATTTGCATCACGCACAAAAGTCTTCTTCACAAACCTTTCTGAAAGAAACCATGCTTGATTCTGTGATTCTTCAGCAAATGTTAATTGCATTTCAGCCCGACTGGACTGATGGTATCACATCACTGTCAAACACACTCCATTGTGTCTGCTGTGAGAAGTAAATGAAGGATCTGAAGAAGAAGAAAAACTTAAACCAGCCCAAACTGGTCCAGTGGTTGGTTTTAGAGGGGTTTTAGGTACGTTTTTGGAGATCAGCTGACCATCCAGCTAAACACCAGCTTGGCCAGACTGAAAGTCCAGCTACACTATTTGAGGACAAGCTTTGCCTTGTTGCAAGCAAATCAGCTTAAGCTGGTTCTTTTTTTTTTTTTTCAGCAAAAAAATTCAAATACAATTGGCTTTGATGGGTAAATAAAATGAGATCCTCATCAGTTTACCAGTAAGTTTACCTAGGATAAATTCCAAGACCAACACATTTTCATGGCAATTTGTAATTATTTTAGGTTTTGGCAAATCGGCGTTGGCAAATTTATATGAATTTGTATGATCTCATTCATACATTTTCATACGGAGCTTATGGTCCACTGATGGCTGAGACTAGGGATGAAACACCATGCTTATTTTATTTTATTTTATTTTTTCCAGCAATCCTGTTTTCATACAAATCACATCATATGCATTCATATGAAACCACCACCTCGTAAAATACACCTAGTGTAAGGTTGGTCGAGCCACAATCTCATAGCAGGACTCACTTTATCAGTAAAAGATTAAAAGGTTAAAAGAGTAATAATAATAATAATAATAATAATAATAATAAACATTTCCAACGTCAAAGTAATTTATAAATTACACCTGCTAAATATGCAGTGCTGATTAGATTACTTACAAATTGTAGTCCGTTACTGATCCCAAATTACATTACAAAAAAATTGTAGTTAGCAACATAATCCAATATATTACACATTTTAGGTAATATAATCAAACTACTTTTTGATTACTTTTGACCTGACTGGTTAAGTTATGTGTTCATCAGTAGTTGATGCAATGTTTATAAGTTGAGAAAACACTTTCTAACATTAAAATAATTTTTTTGTAAATCCAGTGGCCTCTCAATTTTCTGAGTAAATAAAGCCACCTGAATAATGACTAACATTTGTGTGAATGTCCACAAAACTGGAAGACTGCTTTGAATGAATGTATATAAGTGGTAGTCTGTGAAGGGAAATTAAAAAAGAAGGAGAAGAAGAAGAATTAGTGAGAATCAATAAATTATGAATACTGTATTGCTAGTTTGTGAATAATGTGTAATCATGTAATCAATAAAAATGTGTTTGAAGTAAATTTTAAAGTGAAATATAATCTAATTATCAGTACTTAATTATTGTAATATAAATACATAATCCAGATTACATGTAATCAATTACGACCCAGCACTACCCAACTGAACTAACTTCAGAAGCTCTGTAGATGTATTTGTCTGAGTCCATCCAGTCTGTAGAGATTTACCTGCCATTGTCACATGCCATCTGACAAAGAGATTATTTTGGAGCCTAGTTAGATGTCATAAGTAAACACACCATCTCCTTATCCTGAGTCAAACTGATAAATTATGACTAATCTTCTTAAGGATTCCAAACACATGTAGCAGATAATTTCTTTAGATTGTTATTGCCAGCAGGTGATAAATAATACAAAAAACAAATAGTGCCCCCTTCCTCAACTTTCTCGCTCATCCACCTTCCTCAAGGGAGATATTTTGATTGAATATATTGATTTGCTAGTAGCCTGCCACAGGGATTCAGAATAAACCTTCACACTGAATGGACAAATTGGCAAGCAGTAGAGTCCTGCATCTCAAACAGGAAGCCAACTCAACCAACCTCTTGGGACATAAACAAAACCTTGCCTTTTGCAAAACAAATTCAGCTCATCTCAGATGTGCAAGAAACGAGTTAGTCCTCAAATCAATATCAAATCAGCAAACATCTTAACACATGTGTCTGTTTAAATACTGTATTTCATTCATGATATTTGACAGGAAGGATTGATGGATTGCTGTAATTTGTTAACAGGCTAGCCACTCTGTTCACAATGAATTTCAGGGTGAATTCTACACACAACAGACATCAGAGCACAGAGTGGTGAAATGCTTCCTCCTGGTGGACAGACGTCTCGGTTACATATGTAACCCTCGTTCCCTGAAGGAGGGAACGGAGACGTCACGTCGGTGACCGACGAATTGGGATCTCGCTTAGAGAGACCAATCCACTTCGAGTGTAAACTAAACGAGCCAATGCACATTGGCATGCGATGATTGCATCCAGCTGCCGCTGATCACAGCGTGAGCATAAAAAGGCAGCCGGTGCAACACATACCAGGTTTTTGCTGAGGAGCCGAGCAGGTGACCCGGCCGATCAGTGGTGGTACAGCAGCCGTGGCGACGGGACATGACGTCTCCGTTCCCTCCTTCAGTGAACGAGGGTTACATGCGTAACCGAGAGGTTCCCTTTCAGTCGGTCACTTTGAGTCACTTCGGTGACCGACGAATTGGGATCCCTACCAAAGCGCCATGGATGCTGCCCCTTCCAGTGTCCCGTGCGAGCCGCCTGCACCCCTTTGTGGTGTAGGCCGGCGGTCGCAACAAGAAGACCAGTCACTGTTGTCATTGCACTACCCACTCAGTGAGACTGGATAACACTGGGAAAACGTACCCGTTCCACTTGGAATATGGGCTCTGAGGCTATACCATGGACTTTACACACATGGGAACCACTTAGGCCTCTACATATGGAACCCAGCCTTCTACTTGTTCACAAGGATTCAACGAGTGAAGGCCTGGCGCCGGATGTTCCGCCACGTCTGACTACCGAGGGGATGGAGGAGCTCAACAGGGTCTACAGTACGGACACTCTGGAGAAGTTTCTAGCAAGCCGACACTAAACCGGGGCCTCTCAGTGCCTCTACCCATTTGAGCTGAGAACACAGGAGGATACCGGCTCCACACGAAGGTATTATGATCTAGCAAACGTGGGGGTCGCCCAGCCCGCAGATCTACAAGTATCTGTCAGCGTGGCGCCACGAGCCAGCGCCCAGGAGGATGCAATACTCCTAATAGAGTGCTCGCAACCTGAGTGGGCAGGGCACACCTTGCGCCTAATAAGCCAGGGTGATGGCGTCCACTGTCCAGTGGGCCATCCTCTGCTTAGAGATGGCATTCCCCTTCTGCCGGCCTCCATAACAGACAAAGAGCTGGTCTGAGGTCGTAAAGCTTTGTGTCCAGTCTACGTAGCCTCTGAAGGCTCGAACAGGACAGAGCAAAGCTAGGGCTGGGTCTGCCTCCTCCGGGGGCAGCACTTGCAGGCTCACCACGTGATCCCTGAAGGGAGTAGTGGGAACCTTGGGCACATAGCCGGGTCGGGATATGATGGAGGCCAGTGTAAGCAGGAGCAGAGTTTTCATTGAAAGAAACTCTAGCTCAACTGACTGCAAAAGGATCAAATGGGCCCTGCTGTAGTGTTTTATGCACCAGAGACAGGTCCCAAGAGGGTATGGAAAGGGGCCGGGAAGGATTTAACCCCTCGCCCCCTAAGGAACCTGATGACCAGGTCATGCTTCCCTACCATGGGGTCATGGTTAGCAGCAATCATTTTTTTTTAGCGACATAGACTTAAAGGGTGGAGGGAGACAGCCTTCTGCAAAAAGGAACGCACAACCCTGATCAGGCATCTCCGGGGGTCTTCTCGGTGAGAAGAACACCACATTCGTTTACATACACAGAAACATACACAAATCACTCAAAACATTTACAATCAGGTGACTCTACAATTAGATCCTTTAAAATACATTTAAAATCATTTAGTGATACCAACTCTTTTAAGCATAACTTATCTTGTAGTCGATTCCAATCAAATGGAGCAACATAACTAAATGCCCGTTTGCCCATATTAGTATGAACTTTAGAGATGCTTAAAAGATAATAGTCTTGTGAGCGAAGACCATAATTCTTTACACCTTTTTGTAAGATATTCTGCTGTAAATACGAAGGAAGTAAACCTAAAATGATTTTATATATAAATAAGTACCAATGCTTAAGTCTACGGGATGACAACGCCGGCCATCCAACCCGAGAGTACAATAAACAATGATGAGTAAGGGCTTTTGAATTTGTGATGAACCTTAATGCTCCATGATAAACTGAATCCAACGCCTGTAAACAATGCTTAGGTGCCTGCATGTATATGATATCACAATAATCCAACACTGACAAAAATGTAGCTGCTACCA
>NW_015552532.1:484671-486143 GCF_001515605.1 Sinocyclocheilus anshuiensis
CGTGTTGTCCGTTCGGACCAGCACGTGCTTGCCTCGTAAGTGCCCTTTGAGACGGTTCAAGGCAAGGCGCACCGCTAACAACTCTAGGCAATTGACATGCCAGTGCAGTTGGGGGCCCATCCACACCCCCGACAATGCGTGCCTGTTGTACGTGGCCCCGCAGCCGGTGGTGAGGCATCCGTGTAAACCACAGCATGCCTGGAGACCTGTTCTAGGGGCACTCCTGCCCGGAGGAACGCAGAGACTGAGCGAGTACGAGCCAGTCGTCGAAGTAGTTGAGAATGCGAATGCCCTGTTCTCTCAGGGGAACAAGGGCTGCCTCCGCAACTTACATGAAGACAAGGGGCGACAGGGACAGCCTGGAGGGCAGGAGCTCATACTGATATGCTCGTCCTTCAAATGCAAACCGCATAAAGGGTCTGTGGCGAGGAAGGATCGACACATGAAAGTATGCATCCTTCAGGTCGATCGCTGCAAACCAATCTCGGGGCCGGATGCACCCGAAGATGAGTTTCTGCGTCAACATTTTGAATGGTAACCGGCGAAGGGCCCGGTAGTTACACATAAAACAAAATACATTTGTTTACATACAGAGAAACATACACAAATCACTCAAAACATTTACAATCAGGCGACTCTACAATTAAAACCCTTTAAAATACATTTAAAATCATTTAGTGATACCAACTCTTTTAAGCATAACTTATCTTGTAGTCGATTCCAATCAAATGGAGCAGCATAACTAAATGCCCGTTTGCCCATATTAGTACAAACTTTAGGGATGCTTAAAAGATAATAGTCTTGTGAGCGAAGACCATAATTCTTTACACCTTTTTGTAAAATATTCTGCTGTAAATACGAAGGAAGTAAACCTAAAATGATTTTATATATAAATAAGTACCAATGCTTAAGTCTACGGGATGACAACGCCGGCCATCCAACCCGAGAGTACAATAAACAATGATGAGTAAGGGCTTTTGAATTTGTGATGAACCTTAATGCTCCATGATAAACTGAATCCAACGCCTGTACACAATGCTTAGGTGCCTGCATGTATATGATATCACAATAATCCAACACTGACAAAAATGTAGCTGCTACCAATCTCTTCCTTGCTGCAAAAGAAAGGCAATACTTGACTCTAAAAAAAAGGCCCATTTTCAACTTTAATTTTCTGACAAGGTACTGAATATGAGGCCCAAAAGAAAGAGAATCATCAATTAAAAATCCCAAGTATTTATACTTAGATACTACTTCAATCTCAAAACATTGAAGAGTAGTGATTGAGCATGAGTTTGAAAGTGCAGACTTTATTTTTGTGAACATCATAAGTTCAGATTTCGCCGCATTTAAAACAAGTTTTAAATCACTCAGTGTATGCTGAAATGCATCAAAATCAGATTGAAGATGACTCAGAGCCTGATCCAATGTTGATGCAGAGGAGTAAATCACCATATCATCAGCGTATAAAT
>NW_015552532.1:489070-505422 GCF_001515605.1 Sinocyclocheilus anshuiensis
TTGAATGTGCGAGATTATTCCCAATATTATTAATATATAGAATAAATAATAATGGCCCAAGGACTGATCCCTGTGGTATGCCGATATTTACATTCAGAGTACAAGAAGTGAGTCCCTCTATATTTATACATTGAGATCTATCCGATAAGTAATTAACAAACCATCCGACAGTATTTACTGATAAACCTACACTAAGTAGCCTCTGCTTCAAAATTGTATGATCTACAAAATCAAAAGCTTTGGATAAATCGATAAAAAGAGCAGCACTATGTGTATTATTATCCAATGAAACCATTAAATAATTTAATACTTTTATAATTGCTGTGGATGTACTATGTTTTTTCCTAAAACCGGATTGGAATTCTGAGAAGGCATTTTTAGAAGATATAAATTATTTTAATTGATCATTCACAAGCGATTCCAAAACCTTTGATAAAATACACAATTTCGAAATAGGCCTATAATTATTCAATATAGTTGGATCACCCCCTGATGAAGTAAGGGCTGTAAAACCCTGTATTCATATCGGCTGGAGGGACCAGCTCTATCACATCCTTCGCCAGTAGGACTGCGATCTCCGCACACAAGACAGGAGCATTGGCCGCCTTCACTGTCGTGAAGCGGAGGCCACTGAACTAGGGGGGATGCCGGATGAACTGAATCGCATAACCGAGGCTGATGGCACACACCTATTTCGCGAAACACGAGTTGCGATTAAAGAGCACAAAGACTCATAGAAGCAAGCTATAATAGCATGGCTGCTTCCACAAATTAGTTTTTATCTCTCATTTGCCTTTAACACTACTGGTTAGGTTTAGAGTAGGTTTTAGTGTAGTTGGTAAGTTATTTAGCATGACTAAAGTAATGGTTTGCGGTTAATGTATGAGTATGTCAAGAACCATGATTGAGGATGACTGAAAAAAAAATTCAAACTCACAATTTTTAACAGTTTGTGAGACATTTGAGATTTGTGAGTCATTTACTTGTGAAATAGACTCATTATGCTTTATGTTTTTGCGTGTACAACAACACATTGAACCTTAAGTTAGACATCATGTTTAAGTTAATGTTAGTTAGACGCTAACATATGCTGAGCTAAAACTTCCACGCTTCTGTCCACTGTCAAATGTACTTTGTTACTGGTGTAGTGATGGCTTGGAAAGTGAATGCGAGGCAGCTTCCTATCCTTGTCTCTGCCAATGGCGTAAATTTCAAGTCTTGTCTGAAGGCACTTCCAGGCTTTGAGAGTAGGTGCATGTTTGGTTTAACCAGGTTTGCGTTCAGCCCCTCTGGCATGCAAACAGTTTGGCCCATGCTGACGTGGCCATGATTTACAAGTAGAAGACTGAGGCCTGTCATGTTGTTCTGGGAAATCTGACTGAATATCTCACATCTGCTGAAACTTTGCGCCATGGGTGGATGTTTTTTTTTTCCCTACTGGAGTTTCTGCATGGGTTCCAGCAGGGAATCGCAGGGAACCTGAGACAGCTTGTTACGCTCCATGGCAGACCCTGTTGGCTAAATTCAGATTGATGGCTCACTGGGATTGGCTGAGCCGTGAAGCTAGCGAACGGAGGGGGATGGATCCTTTAGAAGCTCCGCTTAATACAGTTAGCAGATACTCCTGCCTGGCCATGGCTTTGAGTTATATCAACAGCTCTCACCCTCCCTGATGAGAGGACTCTAAATACACACTGACACACACACACACACACACATCCGCAGACACTTCACATGCTCCTGCAACCTCTCATGATGCCAAAGACCTGTCACGGCAAATGCATTTAACTTATGGTAAGTTTGACGTTAAAATAGGGTAGAGAGAAGGATCAAGAAAGGACAAGAAACAAGAAAGGAGTACAACTAGTGAATTGTCTTCTTGTGGAAAAGTTCCCTCCTGATGGATGGCTCTGGCGTTTTTCCAAAGAGGAAATAGTCACATTCTTCTTAAAGCCGTGCTGTGACTCTACCGGATGAAGTTTTGAAATAAAGCCCAACAGAGAGCTGCACTTATAACTGAAACACATCTACAAGCTCCATCTGTCATACTTTCAAACAGAAGCGTCGGCAGATGGAAGCGGGAGGGTGGGGGTGAGGGGGGATTCTCTCTGCCATGATGAAGTCGTTCCTTGTCTCCTCAGCCTTGACTCAAGAGCTCATGCCAGTTCTATAATCCATAGATTGCTAGTTTTTAAAGTCACTGTGGGTAATTATTTAATTACTTTCTCCTATTCCAGCTTAAATAAGCAGAGGCAAGTATAAGTAAACCATTTGCAGATTGAGATACCAAAAAGAGTAAACGGTATGGCGCTTTCAAAACATTGTTTGTTTGATCGTCCTTACCTGCCTGACACAGCAACATCTCAGCCAATGGTGTGGGTTTGGGGCGGAGCTATTTTTTATTTTTTTTTCGACCAATAGCAGAAGAGTCATTTTTGGAACACTTTACTTAAAACCTTTATGTCCAGTATAGTGCATTTTAAAGGTATTCATAATGTACGCTGTAATGCATTATATCTTTCAGATGTAATTGTTAAAATGCATTGTAATATTTGAAGGTTTGTTTGTCATGTGTTTAAATGCATTATACTTTCTAAAGGTGTAACAATTAATAGCTAATGATTATAATGTATTATAATTGTTTTTACAATTATTCATGAGATCATACAATGCATTATAAGGTTCATTGCAAGGCATATGCATTATATATAAAGACCTTAGGTAAATGGTTATTTTTATATTATTATATGATATATTTTTTTTATTATATTACATTCTGCAGCCTACTTAATTTGGAAGCATTTAACTTGTTGTCAGTGACAATTGTATAGGCCTATAATTATATATAATATCTGAATGAACATTTAATAGATTTATATAAGATATTTCCTTTCCATTATTCTTTTTTTTTCTTTCACTGTCACTTGTATTGAACCCAGAACATTCTTCTTGTTTATAATATCTGAAGTGTTGTGAAAACTTGTCTAGAGTTTGAAAATGGGCTGTGTGCAGTCTGTCAGCAGTTAGCAGAAGGCAATTAAGTGCGCTGCGTAGTGTGATTTCATTAGGCTGTAACAGCTGTACAGTTAGTGAGGTAAGAATGGATTATCCCTCATACAATGAAATGCTTGTGCTGCTTACACCTTTTCCAAAATGTCAAGGATTCAAACCAAGTTTATTAGACATAACACTGAGAAATGTTCGATACAAATTGAAGTTTAAAGACAAATAAATAAGTGCATTAGGCAAGGTGAGAGCAAGATATATATAATAGACCGGAATGGGTTTTAAATTTGTCAGGCAGCTTCTTCCACTATATTTCCAGATGATGTTTTGTTGCTCTGTGGCGGCCTCAGCAATGTTTTTTCTCCTGCTCTGGGTCCAATATGTATGAAATCAACTTTCCTGCACATTCTCATTAGCCAGGAGGAAGCCTGGCCCAATGTTTGGAGCTCTGATGAAGTGGTGCTGGGAAGAGGTGAGCTTTATTCCCCATGTCTCGGGACCTGACAGCTGGGGAGCTGACGTTGGCTCTGGCCCCCTCCGATGAACCTCTCTGCCACTGTAACACACTAATGAGGCCCGTAATAGCTGTCATTGCCCACTGAGCTGCTGGAGGAGAGGGGAGAGAGACTGAGGGGGGTTGGTGGAGGAATAAAAAGGGAGAGAGAATCCTGGAATGGGAGTATGTTGCTGTGCAGAAGATTGTTGTAGGACAAACCTATAGAGCCATGCAGGCCCACATGAATCTGTGGCCACAGAACTAAGCAGAAAACTGCAGATTTCCAGAGAAATGGAATATGCCTCGGTATTCAATAAAATGAAATATTTTCATTTCAGTTCAGTGAAATATTTTGGGGTAATTAGACATGGCTTTTTAGCAAGGGTTGGGAGGTATGACCAAAATTGTGTATTATTAAAGTTATTTACTTTTTTTTTTTCTGGAAAATCAACCAAAATAATGTTTATCCATTTGGCAGTGCTTATGTTTGATAATGCAGCATTTAATAAAAAAATAAAAATAAAAAAAACGTTTAAACTGAAATCCACTGCTTTAGTTTAGAAAGCTTTTGCTCCTATTTGTGAGTCTCTTAAACGAAAATAAATAAATAGCAGGAACTAAGATTGCCACAGTGCGCTGGTTATGACTATTTGCCGTCATCTTTTGGTTCACCTTCAGTTTGTTTGGTACTCGGGTCGTTCTTCTCAACCTCAATCACTTTCACCACCGCATCACCTCCTGGAGGATCTTCTTGAGTACCATTGAGATCTTTACACTGCCCATTAAGAACGGGCGTCTTGGAGGAGTCCAGATCAGCAGCGTCCGGCTTGATTTGGGCCAGGCTCATCTTCTGTTGTCAGTGACAATTGTATAGGCCTATAATTATATATAATATCTGAATGAACATTTAATAGATTTATATAAGATATTTCCTTTCCATTATTCTTTTTTTTTCTTTCACTGTCACTTGTATTGAACCCAGAACATTCTTCTTGTTTATAATATCTGAAGTGTTGTGAAAACTTGTCTAGAGTTTGAAAATGGGCTGTGTGCAGTCTGTCAGCAGTTAGCAGAAGGCAATTAAGTGCGCTGCGTAGTGTGATTTCATTAGGCTGTAACAGCTGTACAGTTAGTGAGGTAAGAATGGATTATCCCTCATACAATGAAATGCTTGTGCTGCTTACACCTTTTCCAAAATGTCAAGGATTCAAACCAAGTTTATTAGACATAACACTGAGAAATGTTCGATACAAATTGAAGTTTAAAGACAAATAAATAAGTGCATTAGGCAAGGTGAGAGCAAGATATATATAATAGACCGGAATGGGTTTTAAATTTGTCAGGCAGCTTCTTCCACTATATTTCCAGATGATGTTTTGTTGCTCTGTGGCGGCCTCAGCAATGTTTTTTCTCCTGCTCTGGGTCCAATATGTATGAAATCAACTTTCCTGCACATTCTCATTAGCCAGGAGGAAGCCTGGCCCAATGTTTGGAGCTCTGATGAAGTGGTGCTGGGAAGAGGTGAGCTTTATTCCCCATGTCTCGGGACCTGACAGCTGGGGAGCTGACGTTGGCTCTGGCCCCCTCCGATGAACCTCTCTGCCACTGTAACACACTAATGAGGCCCGTAATAGCTGTCATTGCCCACTGAGCTGCTGGAGGAGAGGGGAGAGAGACTGAGGGGGGTTGGTGGAGGAATAAAAAGGGAGAGAGAATCCTGGAATGGGAGTATGTTGCTGTGCAGAAGATTGTTGTAGGACAAACCTATAGAGCCATGCAGGCCCACATGAATCTGTGGCCACAGAACTAAGCAGAAAACTGCAGATTTCCAGAGAAATGGAATATGCCTCGGTATTCAATAAAATGAAATATTTTCATTTCAGTTCAGTGAAATATTTTGGGGTAATTAGACATGGCTTTTTAGCAAGGGTTGGGAGGTATGACCAAAATTGTGTATTATTAAAGTTATTTACTTTTTTTTTTTTCTGGAAAATCAACCAAAATAATGTTTATCCATTTGGCAGTGCTTATGTTTGATAATGCAGCATTTAATAAAAAAATAAAAATAAAAAATAAAATAATAATAATAATAATAATAATAATTATTATTATTATAAACATATTATTCTTAAAACTAAAATAATCAAAATTATCTTGCACAACATTAAAAACAAAAGACCCGAAACATTAATATAATTTTAAATATGACTGAATAAGCCATGTTACATGTGATTTTAATTTAGTTGCTTTTAAATGGAAATAAATATCATGAACAAGACACCCAAACTTATTTGATTTCCTGTCATAGAAGTGATTTCTATCCATTTTTAGTTTAATAAAGAGACGCATTTTAGATTTTTTAGAAATATGACAACAGTCACCTGTCCCATAGAATATCGGAGTGTTTGGAAATATTTACATTTAATGTATATGAAAAGAACAAAACATCACACACCAAAGTATTAAGTTACATCATCAGCAAGTCGTTTCCCATCATACCTTTAGTCAGCACGGTCGGGGGGAAAGCAACTGTCATAGCTGTCGATTGTATGAAAGGAGCGGCTTTAAACACTAAATGATTGGAGAAATCTGTATGTACCACCTGAGAAAAGTGTTTCACCAAAAGATCGAGTTATGTCAATTAAATAAAAAATTACAAGCTATTAAATAAATAAATACAATTAATTCATAAAATCGTTCTCAATAATATCAATAAGATGGATTTACAAAACAGACATTTCATGCTAGTGGCACCAAACGAAACTATGTCACATTAATATTGAGTTTCCATGGTATTAAATGGGAACCTTTTTGAAAAAAAGAAATAAAAATACTTAGGCTAATTGTGCATTTCTGTTTGACACACTGTATTTTTAAATAGATTTTTTTCCCTCTCCTTTTACTGGCCTTTCAATCATGTAGGCTACATATTCTAAATGAATAGAGTGTAATATCTAGGTTCTCTGGGAATTAAAAGGGTAAACTGGGCAGAATGAATACAACCAAGTGGATCCAAGGTTTATAAACAGCTTGACCTCACAAACCACTGAGGGCTGCATTCACAGGCCAACAAAAGCAGCCAACGTCTTATGTAAAGATTATTTAGTCACAGTTTATCACTAATAAGGGGTGTTTTAGAAACCACCGGCTCTGAAATAAAGAAAAAGGCCATTTATCCAATTAAATCAGAGCCCAAGAAATCATGAATTCCACTTGTGTGCTTTTTATTCTACGTAAGTTTGTTTCTGCCATTAGATAAAAAAATACAAAAATAAAATAAAAGACAATTCTGACTTGAATTCTTGCCATTTGGAGTTTATATCTAACAATTCTGACGTGTTTTCTTTCTTCACAATTCAGATTTTTTTTTTTCTCAGAGTTGTGAATTCTGAGAAAAATCGTTAGAATTGTGAGAAAAAAAGACTCAATATAAAAAATATATTACTATAATTATTCCTGACTAACATTTTGTGTTGTTATTATTATTATTATTATTATTATTATTATTATTATGTGAATATGTATTTTTTTTTCTGTAGATTTTGTTCTTGTTACTATTTGACTGTCCTGTGATGTGAAATAGATAGACATATAGGTAGATAGATAGATAGATAGATAGAAAGAAAGAAAGAAAGAAAGAAAGAAAGAAAGAAAAAGAAAGAAATAATTGGGGAGGGATCAGAATTGTGAGATATAAACTGAGAATAGCGAGAATAAAAGTCAGAATTGTGAGATAAAATAGATGAAAAAAGTAAATTAAAAAAAATAATTTTAAAAGTTTAATTCTATTCTATTCCATAGCAGAAACTGTCTCTGCTCTCAAATGGCACATAATGCAAAATAATGTAAAAATCTGTAAGTAATAGCACCTCTCTTCAACAAGACACACAATTTGAGGTATCATTCATGTCTGTAACACAAACAGTGCAGGATGAATTCCATGCCAGAGTTTATTTAATATGTTAACAGTGATCCGGTGAGATCAAGGGAAACATCTATGGTTTCAGAGAAGACACCTTTCAAACCCTTCAGAATGTTTTGGTGATTTTCCGGTGTGTCTACATGTATTTCTAAATCGAGTTCCTTAGATTTCTTTAATATGTAAATACAGAATGGGGTGCATGAAGATATCTTTATTCCATGTGAACTGGTTAGCATCTGCAGAACAGTTTTGCTCTGTCTTGCGTCAGCTGCTACTACAGTACTCTGTGTGGGCACTGCTCGTCCAGAAAGCATACATATCTAATAGATAGGTGGCACAGGGAAGAATGTCTATGTTATCTATGTGCTAATCTAACATATACCTCTTAATGTGTCAGAGATCAGAGCAGCATTACTAATGACTGCATAAAATAATTACAAAATGTTATGCATATATTATGGATGTTCTGCAATTTAAATGGATAATCAGCAACATGTTGAGTCTTGGCTGACTGAAAATCAATGAATTGTGGAGACTGGTAGTTGATTTATTGGCTTCTTGTGCCACCTAGTGGTCAAAGGTTAGCATGACATACATTCACATTCTAGAGCAGGGGTTTCAAACTCTAGTTTAGCTCCAAACATAATTAAAGACTTGAACAAGCCCACTACGCTCTTCATCATTCAAGACTGAAGATCACAGGTATGTGTGTTGGAGCAGGGACTGAAAATTCCTCACCATCAAAAAAATGACAATCAAATTCTAACCTTGGACAAAAAAGGAACAGCTGTGTTTTACTGTTTTATTATTGATGCTATTTGCAAAATGTTATTTTAATTTTGCTTTGCTTTTATGGTTACAGTTGCTGCCTTCATCTGAAATTAAATCTGCAGAAGTTGAACACCCTCCCCCCCTCCCCCCATTTCTCTTTCCAACTCTTTAATTTCTTTCAACTTGATTTATCCAATTTATGTATCGGCCTCCCCAGCTAAAATAGAACATTCTCAAGATTTTGGCTAATGTTCTGGAAAGGTTCTCTCAAAGTTACGAACAATCGTTCTTCCAGTAATAGAACATTCATTCAAAGTTATCTGGTCTTTTATAATGTTCTCAAAACGTTAAAACAAAAACATAATTTGCACATTGTTTATGGGACATTTTCCTGAAACATTTTAGTTGGATTTTCATCTAAGATGACTTAGAGAACATTCAAAAATAACATCTCCAAAATATTAGCAAAATTATATAATGGAACGTACCCCTTAATGTTGTCTTTAACATTCACATAAACAAAAAAAAAAACAAAAATGTTTTTTTTTTACATAAAAAAAAAGGAAATTTTCAATGCTCAGGGAACATTCAGAAATATCATTTTCAAAACATTAGCAAAACATTATTTTTTTACATATTTCTGTTAGCTGGGTCCCAACTAAAGTACATAAAGATTTTGGAAGCACTGTGATTCCTTATCAGGTGACTATCACTTCTTATATCATAGTAACATTCCTATTATCTGGCATTTTGAGTTGCATGCCTAACACTATGGCAAGCCGTTTTAGCTTAAAATATTCTAAGCGTTACTCGTCGTAATTGCATTTTTACTAGTAACAATTCAATTAGAAAGCTCTACAATAAAATTCTTACTAGTAACAATGCCAATTAGAGAGCTCTCTAAATCTATTTTAACTAGTTATATATACAATAAGAGTGCAATTGCATTCTTACTAGTAAGAACTGAATTAGAGAGCTCTCTAAATCTATTTTAACTAGTTATAAATACAATAAGAGTGCAACTGCATTCTTACTAGTAAGAACTGAATTAGAGAGCTCTCTAATTCAGTTCTTACTAGTAACAATTTTAATTATAGAGCTCTCTAATTCAATTCTTACTAGTAAGAATTGAATTATAGAGCTCTCTAATTGAATTAGAGATATCTGCAATTACATTCTTACTAGTAAGAATTTAATTAGAGAGCTCTACAATTCAATTCTTACTAGTAAAAATGCAATTACAGAGCTCTCTAATTAAATTCTTACTATTATGAAATCTAGTTACAGAGCTCTACAATTGTATTATTACTAGTAAAAACTTGTATTCATTAGATGCAAAACAGATTTGTGACTACACCCATTTGCCTTTCCAAATCCCGCCTGTGGTGATACACTTCAAAATAAAAGCCCCATAAGCATGAATTGATGGCATTTGCATTGTGTCAGAATTACCGTAAGAGTGAGATGACAGTTTGGAAATGTTTTGTTTTAATATCAGACAAAATGAAAGAGTAGCCTACAGTCTTGAAAATACTTTACCAGACAAAATATCACCTCATTTTCGTGTTTGTTATGCACTATAACATGCATGTAGAATTTGAGCTAGTGCATATATAGGCTAATTAATAGGTTAATTGTCACTCTTGACAAGATGTGTTTTAAAATTTCTTTCTTTCTTTCCTTCTTTCTTTCTTTCTTTCTTTCTTTCTTTCTTTCTTTCTTTCTTTCTTTCTTTCTCTTATTTTATTACTGACTGTTTACTTGTCTTTTTTAGTTCAAATAAATTCAATTCAGAGTTTGAAATCAAAGTTATTTTTAAGTATCTTCCTCACAATATAAATATGAATCAACATTATAAAATGCTTTATATTAATATTATTATTATTATTTCTTTATTTCAGACCCTTAGGTCCATATCACAAAAATGAAAATAAAGAGTAGCCTATAATCTTGAAAATACTTTACCAGACAAAATACCACCTCATTTTGGAGTTTATTATGCACTGTAACATGCATGCAGAATTTGAGCTAGTACATATATAGGTTAATTAATAGGTTAATTGTCACTCTTGACAAAATATATTTTAAAATTTATTTATTTCTTTCTTTTTCTTTCTTTCTTTCTCTCTCTCTCTCTTTTTGGTCAGACATTAGGGGGGAAAAATTCAATTGCAACATTATTTTGGGGTATTTTTTCGATAAGCTTAATTAGGCGATATTCTGCCGAGTGTGTTTTTGTGCTGGAACCGTGGCTGGTTTTGCACGACTCTGTCTTACTGAGTGATTCATTTAAAAACACAGATTCATGCAAGTACGAAACATGTGTCTCGGAGACGCGCAACAGTTCTTTTCCGGCTTTGTTTGGAACTATTGTTATAAATATAAAAAAAAAAAATACTCATACAGGGATATTTTTGCCCTCATAACTATAGTGGCATTCTAACTGCATTCTAATAGGCTTCATCATGCAGTAAATGCTTCTGTTAACAGTACAGGACCCAGCCTCAGCATTATTGTGTGAGTGGATAATGCGAATAAAGGCCTTGCGAAGCTTAACAAAAACAGGTATTTTAATACCATACTGCATATGCATGAATATGCATATTGCTGAGAATACATTTATATGCATTTTTTCTGTGCAAGTGTGAATTCACCTTTAAAAATAACTTACAGTACATAGACTACACTGTAAAAAAAAATCCGTAAAAAATACCTATACCAGATGTTATAAATATAAAAAACAAATACTCATACAGGGATATGTTTGCCCTCATAACTATAGTGGCATTCTAAATGCATTCTAATAGGCTTCATCATGCAGTAAATGCTTCTGTTAACAGTACAGGACCCAGCCTCAGCATTATTGTGTGAGTGGATAATGCGAATAAAGCCCTTGCAAAGCTTAACAAAAACAGGTATTTTACAACCAATAATTAAATATGCAAATTGCTGAGAATACATTTATATGCATGTTTTCTGTGCAAGTGTGAATTCACCTTTAAAAATAACTTACAGTAGCTACATAGACTACCTATATTTCTTCTTTGTAAAGCATAATCATTTTATAATGATTTTAATCAATATATAATAATACTTAATAGATCATTAGAGCCTCAGCGCTGCTATTCATCATTAAAAGCTGCTTGACTGAACAAGCTGCTTGAGTCCCCATTTTCTTTTTTTAAGATTTATTTTTGGCATTTTTGCCTTTATTCCGAAAGGACAGTATAAGTGAATTGGGGGGGAGGGGGTGCAACTTACAGTACATAGACTACACTGTAAAAAAAAATCCGTAAAAAATACGGTAGCAACGTTTTAGGTTTTACGGTTTAGCTTAAATTTACAGTTAAATACCGTAATTTCATTAACTGATAAAGCATAATCATTTTATAATGATTTTAATCAATATATAATAATACTTAATAGATAATTAGAGCCTCGATCAGTGCTGATATTCATCATTAAAAGCTGCTTGACTGAACAAGCTGCTTGAGTCCCCATTTTCTTTTTTTAAGATCTATTTTTGGCATTTTTGCCTTTATTCCGATAGGACAGTATAAGTGAATTAGGGGGAGGGGGTGCGGGATCAGAAGGGTCCACGACCCGTGACTCAAACTCAGGATACCTGTAGCGCAACAGTGTTATTGCCGGACTGCCCACAAGGCTATCAGGATAGCATCACTGTCCGCATCACTGTAGTGCCATTTTGGAGAATATCCGCTGAACGCAAGCTGCGTACGCTATTCTGTGTCAGCCGCGACACAAGGATACGTTTTCTACGTGTATGTATGCTTTGATTTGAACGAAAACAGCGCATCCGTGTAGCGCGGCTGACACAGAATAGCATACGCTGCTTGCGTTCAGCAGATATTCTCCAAAATGGCGCTACGGTGATGCGAAGAGACACAGAGGAGACGAATTGTTGAATAAAGTCGTTATTTTTGTTTTAATCGCGTACAAAAAGTATTCTCGTCGCTTCATAACGTTACGGTTGAACCACTGATGGCAGATGGACTATTCTGACGATGTCTTTCATACTTTTCTGGACCTTGACAGTGTAATTTACTTGGCAGTCAATGGGACAGTCACAAGCCTCCCAGTTTTCATCCAAAATATATTAAATTGTGTTCCGAAGACAAACAAAGCTTTTACGGGTTTGGAATGACATGGGGGTAAGTGATTAATGACAACATTTTCATTTTGGGGTTGAGTAACCCGTTAACTGCAGCTGAAGTCCCAGTACTCACTGACCACTCCTTTTGCACACTGACTCAGATCAGGAGGATCAACATCATTCGAGTAGCTGAAAAATAAATAATAGTTTACATTACATAAAGATTTGGTATGAACTGAAATGATATCTCTACCAAATGTTTGTCATATACTTACATATACATTTCATTCTCATCTCTTTGTCACTATAAGTCTGCTGCAGCAGCAGCAGCATGATTTTGATTTGAGAAATCACCTTAAATGACTAATGACTAATTAAATCATTGATAAAAATAATATAAACAAACTGGCTATATTTTAATCATAAGCTAGCTAAAAATCTTACAACTTTTGCAACCTGGAATGGAGAGATTTAATAATAGATACATACATTAGATTACATGGTCGTATGTGTTCATCTTAATGTAAAGCAGTAAGTAGTCCGGACAACTCCTGAAAGCATGTACTGCTGTCACGTGCTATCTGTTACTTTACTTAGCGCTTGTCAGGATGGAAATTTTAGGCAATGGTTAGACGAACCACTAGATGGCGTCAGAGTCACATATCACAAGAAAGGACCCGTGCATATAAATTATATTTGCCTAATTAGTTTTCTGAGCCACCAAGTACCCACTTGGAAAAAAGGGGGGACCCTTTTTGTAGTTATAGATATAAAGCCGTTATCAGTCGACAACATTTGCTGCCCAATAATATTTTTTGAACATGGACTGGCAGGCTTCCTCAGTTCTTGCCCTTTAAATTGATTTCCATGGCCTTTTTTTAAATTAATTAATTAATTTATTTATTACTTTTATGGGACATTTTTTAAAAACTCCAAAAAATGCCAAATTCTTCAACTGAATCAACACATTCAATTAGAATATTAAGACATACATTATTAATCTAAGTGAAATTATTGATTACATTTAAGATATTTGAAATGCTATTACCAATCATATTAAATCAGTATCATCAAAAGACATTTTTGCTCTACCAGTGGCACAGAAGTTGCATCTGAAGTGGCATTTAGTCTGTATTTACACAGAGTAGTACTGAGCAGCAGGGAAGCTTTCAGACAGAAGCTTGTGTCAATAGCAGTGACAGGGGCAACATTTGCCTTAATAAGATTGTTGTGCAAGGGAGACATCAGGTGGTGAAACTTGTACTCTAGAAACTATCCTGAAACAGTCTAGTTCTCCAACAAATATTCATTCTCAGAGTACAAGACAAATCATGAAGTTTTACAGGCCATCTCTATTTCAGCGGAATTAAGTCTATGTCTAGCTCTTTATTTTGCTTTGGTGTTGTACCTCTTTTTACTGAGGGGAAAGAAAAAAGAACAACAATTTTTAACAGTGAGCTCCAAACAGGGCCTGAGTCTCACTTTTTAGCAACTGGTCGATGATAAAAGGTCTCTGCTTAATCTCCAGAAAATGTTGATCATCAACCTCAAAATATAATATTTTGTGATATATTTTTATTTTCTATATGATCTTTTTCATTTGAAGTTTGATTTATATAAGGTTTGCAACCCTGTTATGCAAGTTTGGGATTTATCTACAATGTGTGTGATTTATTTTATTTTATTTTTTTATCAATACACATGGAAAAAGAAAATAAACATGGACTAACTAAAAATACTACACATTGTTAAAAGGGTTATACAATTACATAAAAATCTATGTAAAAAAAAAGAGAAAGAAAATAAGATTATCTAATTACCTATCCACCATGTTTTAATTGTTGGATATTGTAGGGAAGGTCAAGCCCCCTGAGGTGGGACAGGCCAAAACAACCATGTTAAAGGGGGGTTACATAAATTTGATATGTTTAAAATGTCCAACGTTACATGTTAATTTTTTGATATGTAATTATGACATCTATGTACCACAATTTTTTATTATTTTTTCCTTGAAATATCAGTTTTAAAACATTTCTAATTGTACACTGACTTCTAATAAGGCGAACGGCTTATGTTTATTTTCCACACTCCCTCCAAATGTCTCTTTCAGGGAGTAGGTAAGTTTGGGGAACGGGTATGAAATTCTGCAAACAGGTCGGATTACTTTAAAGCAGCAACAAATTCACGTGTACAGCTATACAGTGTAATTACGAAAGTGGATTCCACTCAGTTAAAACCCCCAAAACTACATACAGTTGTTTAACCACACTAGCAATGTATGAATGGATTTGCATTATATAACAATATCAAGTGCCATTTATTTAAAATAAATATAGTTCAAAACACTTTTTAAGCAAGCTCAAGTATCATTCGTTAGCAGATGCCACTTTTTTATATTTTTCACGTAATCTAATGACATTCAGGCATTGGCCATCTCAATCGGAAGGATCCTTGGAAGGCACTGCCCCAAATAACACCCTAAACCCTCGCAGGCTTCCTCTGAGTCCTCACTTTCGTGACGTAATGCCGCTTTGACTGTTGGGTAGAAGTCTGCTGCAGAGCTCGCCTTAGTGCGGGCTCAACAGAAGTGCGCATCGAGGGTGCATAGCAGCCGCAAAGGTGCACTTTTTAAAGCTAAAATGATGAATGGGACACCCTGCCGTCTCTTGAACTTAACGGACATGCTCACGCGTGTAAGTCCCAAAGACCCCAAGTGCACATGAAGTGTGCCATTTGGGACAGGGCCTTCATTTCGCATTCTTCATTCAGCTGAATTTGAAGGATGCATGGGATGTATCCTTCGCGACCTTCAGTCACCCACAATCCTTTGTACACATTCCAATTCATGAAAATGAACTGGTGAAAAATGAGTCAGTACTGTATATAAGCCCGTTTCCACCACTGAATATTTTTTTTTTAAAGTTAATTGCGACATTTTATCTCACAATTCGGACTTTTTTTCTCACAATTGCGAGTTTACATCTCGCAATTCTGGCGTTTTCGCAAATTTGCGTGATACAAACTCGTAATTCTGCCTTTTTTTATCAAAATTGTGTCTATTTCTCAGAATTGCGAGTTTACAGTATATCACCCAATTCTGAGAAATAGACACAATTTTGATAAAAATAATACCAGAATTGCTCCCAATTCTGACTATATGTCTTGCAATTGCGAGTTTATATCTCGCAATTGTGAGTTTAAATCTCACAATTCTGAGGAAAAAAAATCTGAATTGTGAGATAAAAAGTCGCAATTATTTTTTTTATGTTTTATTCAGTGGTGGAAAGACTTCCATGGGTATTGAGTTAGTCTGAATTTATTATGAAATGTAAGACAAAAATAATGGTTTCGGACATGAAAGCATAGATATTATCTTTTTTTTTGTGTTACTCACTTAAAGATAAACTGCCAATAAAGCCACTGGGAGACTGTAGACGGCTGTGATTCATTGCATTGCATTAATATAAAGACAAATAATAAAAATATTTGTAATACAAAGTATTTTTCCAAACTTAGGTTTTATTATTATTTTCGTGCCGTGAGGGCGGGAACATATGTGACGTAGCCACGTGCACTTTCCAGAGTAGACGGTCTCATTCTAACGTTTCATGCCGAGGAGGACTCTAGCCTACAAGTCTCAGAAGGACTGAACTAGGAAGGACGTAACATCGGTAGGATGCAGCCTTCCGTTTGAGAAGCATGCATGGCCTGTGTCCCAATGTTCATACTATCCAAGTATGTGCATTAGAATAAGTGTGTCCCAAAGCATAGTATGTTGAAAAGAGTATGCCAAAAGTCCCCGAATGGTTTACTATTTCAGGTAGATTTTTGAAGTGTGGATCCATGCACACTCTAATGGCTAATATTGCCCACAATCCATTGTTCTTTGATGCGTTTCAGAACTACAAACACGAATCAAAAGCGTTTAAAAAATAACAAACATGGCAGATGTGCGACTGGCAGTTAAATAGAGAGGTTTAGATAAAAGGGTTTGAGTTACTAATAATCAACATTTAACCTGGTAAAAAAAAAAAAAAAACTTT
>NW_015552532.1:506323-507960 GCF_001515605.1 Sinocyclocheilus anshuiensis
TTTTTATCAAAATTGTGTCTATTTCTCAGAATTGGGTGATATACTGTAAACTCGCAGTTCTGAGAAATAGACACAATTTTGATAAAAATAATACCAGAATTGCTCCCAATTCTGACTATATGTCTTGCAATTGCGAGTTTATATCTCGCAATTGTGAGTTTAAATCTCACAATTCTGAGGAAAAAAAATCTGAATTGTGAGATAAAAAGTCGCAATTATTTTTTTTATGTTTTATTCAGTGGTGGAAAGACTTCCATGGGTATTGAGTTAGTCTGAATTTATTATGAAATGTAAGACAAAAATAATGGTTTCGGACATGAAAGCATAGATATTATCTTTTTTTTTGTGTTACTCACTTAAAGATAAACTGCCAATAAAGCCACTGGGAGACTGTAGACGGCTGTGATTCATTGCATTGCATTAATATAAAGACAAATAATAAAAATATTTGTAATACAAAGTATTTTTCCAAACTTAGGTTTTATTATTATTTTCGTGCCGTGAGGGCGGGAACATATGTGACGTAGCCACGTGCACTTTCCAGAGTAGACGGTCTCATTCTAACGTTTCATGCCGAGGAGGACTCTAGCCTACAAGTCTCAGAAGGACTGAACTAGTAAGGACGTAACATCGGTAGGATGCAGCCTTCCGTTTGAGAAGCATGCATGGCCTTTGTCCCAATGTTCATACTATCCAAGTATGTGCATTAGAATAAGTGTGTCCCAAAGCATAGTATGTTGAAAAGAGTATGCCAAAAGTCCCCGAATGGTTTACTATTTCAGGTAGATTTTTGAAGTGTGGATCCATGCACACTCTAATGGCTAATATTGCCCACAATCCATTGTTCTTTGATGCGTTTCAGAACTACAAACACGAATCAAAAGCGTTTAAAAAATAACAAACATGGCAGATGTGCGACTGGCAGTTAAATAGAGAGGTTTAGATAAAAGGGTTTGAGTTACTAATAATCAACATTTAACCTGGTAAAAAAAAAAAAAAAACTGTTATTTAATCTTATCTGTGTTATCTGCAACAAAAATGTCAATTTAAAAATTAGACATGGTTTTACCACAAATAAAACCAAAACATCATGGTTACTATAGTTAAACCATGATAACCACAAATTAACCATGGTTTTGCTACACTCACTATAGTTTAACCATGGTATTTGTAGTAAAACTGTGGTTATACAAATGGTAATCAATACGCCAAAAAAAAAAAAACATGGTTACTACACTTTTACTACAAAACCATGGTTAATTTTTGTAAGGGAACATCCGTCTGGCCATTAAAGGGGTCATATGATGCGATTTCAATTTTTCCTTTCTCTTTGGAGTGTTACAAGCTCTTGGTGCATAACAAAGATCTGTAAAGTTGCAAAGACTAAAGTCTCAAATCCAAAGAGATATTCTTTATAAAAGTTAAGAGTCAACCACGCCTACCTAAAACGGCTCGTTGTAACACGCCCCCACATGTCTACGTCACGAAATACGCCAAAAAAAAAAAACATGGTTACTACACTTTTACTACAAAACCATGGTTAATTTTTGTAAGGGAACATCCGTCTGGCCATTAAAGGGGTCATATGATGCGATTTCAATTTTTCCTTTCTCTTTGGAGTGTTACAAGCTCTTGGT
>NW_015552532.1:508195-508377 GCF_001515605.1 Sinocyclocheilus anshuiensis
TTTGGCCTTCGGACACAACTAGAAATCAGTGGTTAAGTTGTATTTACAACACTGTTCCAGAACACTTCAAACTTCAACTTCAGATGTGTGCAACACATTTCATGGAGGACCGTTTCCTGATCCTGGGAGAGTAGACTACAATGCCGGCTGTTCTGACTCACAGACTGTAAGTACGTTTTTAT
>NW_015552532.1:517231-520284 GCF_001515605.1 Sinocyclocheilus anshuiensis
TGTCTCGTTTATAATGGGTTTTATTGGTTTTGTCTCGTCGTGCCAGGAGTCGGCATCACAGTATGGTAAGGAGCGTAACATTTCCGTCACACGCTTGAGGCATTCGGCCAATCACAACACACTGGATAGCTGGCCAATCAGTGTACACCTCGCTTTTCAGAACGATGAGCTTTGTAAAAATCTACGCGTTTCAACAATAATGTACATTGTGGAAAATAATGTATTTTTTTAAACCTTAAATAGCATAAACACATTGCATTACACCAAATACACAAAATAATGTACTTTTTAGCAACGTCATATGACCCCTTTAACTTTTAAATGCATAATTAAGCAAAAAATATGAGCAGAGATCTCTGCATAAAGACCCACGGCTGGCAGATAGACATGCCACTTCTTTTCTCTCCGATATGGCAGGAAGTTAAATTAAATGTAGAAGATCTTAACTGTGACAAGATGATCGACAGGCCAGTTTACACTGACAGGGCGTGTGTAACTATGTGACAGAACGGTCCGTTAAAGATACAATTGTATGACGTGATACAACAGATTGTCCCAAAGCTTCCTTACTCTTCTACTACACATTCAAAAGTGTGTACTTTTTCTTCACCAAAAGAGTACATTACGGGCATGGTATAAGTAGGCACATTGGGACGCAGAATGGTGCGGGTCGCTATGTTGAAGTGACGTGAGTCACGTGACCTAAACGTCGGAGGGTATCCTCGTGCTCATTGGCTGCCGCCTCTGAATAGTCTAGTAGCGTAGCGCTGTTTGGTGATGCGGAGAGTAAAAACCACATAACAAAGTGTCACGGGTCCCACTCGGCTGCTCCGAGTGGGTCTCGGGCGTGGGAGGCGGACGCACTAACAAGGAGGATAAAGGCCACAGCCACTAGCGTCAGTCGCTAGTGCGTCTCTTGAGATCAGGGGAGTGAGGTTTACCTGCACAGCACCTACTCGCTGGCCTCCGTTACACTTACCTCACTCCCATCCAGGTCACGGCACCAACGCCACGGGTCCCACTCGGCTACTCCGAGTGGGTCTCGAACCCAGGTCTCCGGCGTGGGAGGCGGACGCACTATATATATATTACCTTTCTGTTCAGTGCTTCTATATAAAATAATTAAATAAATAAACAAATTAGGCCATATTTCTTATCTTAAAGGTGCAGTGGGAGATCTTGGAAAATGTTAACTTTAGCCTGATAGCACTGAAAGCGAACATCCCACCCTCCCTGCAATCGCCGTCCAAAGCCACGCCCCCTGAACGCATATACGCTCACAGACCAGAATACCAGAGACAACATTACTACATTGGCTACATCAGCGGTTCCCAATTCCAGTCCTCGCATTTATTTACAGAGGTACATTATTTCACACTTCTCTAGTAAGTTTTGTCTGTGTGTGAAGAAGCTGCGCAGCACAAATCCGTGAATGAATGTTCCGGAGTGAAGTAAACTTCAACGGATTTCCCCTGCTCAGGGAGTAGGGAGCAAGGAACCGCTGGGCTACTTCTTGTGTCATTCACCGGTGAGAAAACTTTATAGTACAATTAGTAAAAGTACTACAATACCAGGAATGAAGATCGGGTTGTTGATGTTTATCTGCCATTCATGCTCTGTCTGCACAGCATGTGCTAATTATTCTATACAAAATAATTAAATAAATAAATAAATTAGGCCATATTTCTTAGGCCATATTACGTATCATGTCTGCGCGAACCGGGTGCGCAGAGATATACAAATACATATGTTGACAGGCAGGTAGGAAAGCCAATTAAAATGCTCGGACCGAGTGTTTTGATTGGATGAACATTTCTTGGTCCTACGCCTTCCACAGAATATATAAATACAGATAAATATATTTAGACCACTTAACTTGATGATTGCTATCGGGATTTGAAGAGACTTTCAACCAGCATAACAAAAAATGTTTCTGAAGACAATCACCTATTGCACCTTTAAATAAAAACAAATAATTTTACCTTGATTTTGTGGCCTATTTCCCTGATGATTGTCATATCTTCCTCGGATCCAGGTGTCAGACAGAGGACCTTATCTGTAGAGAAGCACGGAGGGATATATATATATATATATATATATATATATATATATATATAGAGTATATGTTTATTATCTGATGAGGGATATATATATATATATATATATATATATATATACAGTATATGTTTATCATCTTAGATATTATCTCCACATACTGTAAACTTTCTGGTTAAAGAGAAATATTTTTTTAAGAAGTTACCCCACAAATTTGATCGGCTCACAGAGAGCAACAGCCACCAATTCTAAGAGCAAAAAGACCCTCATTTTGCCTGTATGTTTATACTCCTGACACAGATCTATTTTTATAATGCCAGACCTTCAAGGGCCACCCAGTCCTGACCTTCTCCAGAATGCCTTCATATGCATCATGTATAATTCACCTGTTGCACATGCTTTTCAAGATATTTTTAGCTATGATTTGAGGTGACAACAGCTTCAAAGAAAAATCTTTAAATCATTAACCTGTTAAAAGGCTGATGCTTAAATTTTAACAAAGAAAAGAAAAACTTAATGGGGCCATCATTTAAAAAAACTGGCTTTTATTTAAGTAGTCCTATACACATCTACACTGAACATTCAAACAGCAGTAGATGAGTTCAAAACATGGAATGCACATACAGTATAAGACAGAAGAATAAATTAATGTATTTTTAAAGGTTACATTTTATACCACAAAAGAAAAAAAAACACTTTTTATGTTATTATATGTCTTTGTATCATCAGAAATTATGCAGCAAAACAAAAAACATTCAACAATCTAAAACAAGTTAGTTTATGTTCAGTGTGTATGGTTTTCACATTCATATTTCATATAGAAGCAGTTAATATCTTACTACAGTTACAAATTTTCTTTTTCTAGAAAAAAAGTCTTGAACAATTACAGTTGCACTATAGAGGCACAATCTCAAGTATTTGAGTTAATTAGGTCACTTAGGTCACAAATATAATTTAACATGTCACACTGTTGTACTGCATGCAAAAATATGTTTATA
>NW_015552532.1:520943-529881 GCF_001515605.1 Sinocyclocheilus anshuiensis
TTTATTTTATTTATTTTTTGGTAAATATGGTCCATTGTTAGGAAAAAAAGAACATTTTAAATAAAAAAAGTTTTTGTAATATTTCAGTGTATGTTTTCAAATGCCAATTTAGTTGCATTAATCTGGGATTAATCTGCATTCTTAAAGGGAACCCGGGGTATTGATGTCTCTTACATAAATCTTTCATTAGTTTTCTAATACTTATTTAAATAAGAAACATAATTTACGTTATATTAAGCTATACAAGTCTTAATACCCGGCGTTCCCTTTAAATGTGTCAGACCGCAAATGATGACCTGAAAAAGAAAACTTACCAAAGAAGCAGACCGTTAGTTATAGGTGCTAACATATATTGGCATAAAATGTTTTTTTTTTTTTTTTATGTTCAGTTTTCTCTGCCGTCATGAAGTACAATCTTACCAAGTAGGTTAGTTAAAGTGAATATATTTATAGCAGAATAACACATCTTGGTTAATGGCACTGACATTTGAAAACAGTTCTATCGCCCCCCTTGTAAAATACAGTAACTCATATAACTACTATGATTAGCAGAACTGTGCTTTAGCAGTGCATTGGCCATGTATGTTGTTGGCTGATCAAAAATATCTTGTAGTACCATGTAAAATCCCAAAAAAGATAAATACAGAATTTCAGCTATGCCTTTTGTACTTAAGACGTCTTAACAGTGGATGTTGAATCGTTCTAGGAACTTGTTGGGTTGAGCAGACCAGAGGTACAATGGGAATTGACATTCATCTTTGAATTAATGCTAAAGTTATTGATAGTTTGTCCAGACCCACATCTGAGTAACCTCAGTAGGTTCTTGCGAAAATTGTGTCCAACAAAGCCATAAAGAATGGGGTTTATACAACTGTTTAAATAGGAGATGCAGATGGTAAATGGCATGGCTGTGTCAATAACATCCAGTGTTTGGCAATATTCCACCACGCCAAGCGTGGCCAGCAGCTCGATGAAGTGGAACGCTTGGTGAGGAGCCCAACAAACAAAGAAAGCTAGCACAGTAGCGGCTATCATACGTAGAGTTTCATCTTCCCGAGAGCGAACGCTTTTCCTCAACAGAGCCCTGGAACCCAGAAGTGCCCGACCAATCAGGCAATAGCAGGTAATGATGACAAGGAAAGGCACAAGGAAACCTAGCACACTTTTTAGCACGCTAAGG
Organism: Sinocyclocheilus anshuiensis; assembly: GCF_001515605.1. Taxonomy (NCBI): domain Eukaryota; kingdom Metazoa; phylum Chordata; class Actinopteri; order Cypriniformes; family Cyprinidae; genus Sinocyclocheilus; species Sinocyclocheilus anshuiensis. The sequence goes on from NW_015552532.1 coordinate 522,124, forward strand.
GTAACAAGTAAGTTAATCTGCTCACTGCGGTGCCACACAGCGCACAATGTAGAGTTCCCAATGTCATACACATCCCGGCTTAGTGCAGTCGGTGCACTGAGGAGCAAGGCAAACAGCCATATGAGTACACACGTCAGGTTAGCGTAGAAAAGTGTGCGCTGGCATCTGGAGCGCACCGGATGTACGATCGCAAGATATCGGTCAATGCAAAGAGCGGTGAGGAAGAATATGCTAGTGTAGAGGTTGAAGATGACCAATCCAGCACTTGCCTTGCACAGGAAGGTGCCAAACGGCCAGTGGTAACCCATAGCTGTGAAAGTGGCCCACAAAGGTAGCGTGATAAGGAAGGTGAGGTCTGATATAGCTAGATTGAGCACAAACACGTTTGCTACTGTCTTCAGCTTCATGTAGCGGTAGATGACAGCTACCACCATGCTATTGCCAGTGATCCCGATGACGAAATTGCATCCGTAGACAACAGGGATGAAGGTGAAGATGAAGCTGTGTCTTCCAGACATACTGCAGTTCACATGGAGGCCCTCGCTCATTCCTGATGTTTTGTTCTCCATTTTTGGTCCCCAGTTGTGGTGATTATTTGACTACAAATGGGCTCCGCTATCCACAGGGTGTGTCTGCACTAACCAACACCAGCTTTGGGGTAAAGGCCTCACTGACACCTATAAAGGAGAAAACAAAAATATCAGCCACAGTCCAGAGGAAGAGGCAACATTACCACAGGCCGTAATGTATGAGCATGAAAGAGCTCCCTCTCATTAAGTCCTACAGATTAAAACTGTCCTCACTGATCATGCTACTTCTGCTGAATAAGATGCCATTAAAAACAGATGCTTGCTGAGTCAGCCCTTTGAAATTGCACTTATCTGTCCACCTGGAACCCCTTAAAAATGCTCTCTGAAATTGTACAGTTTCTCATGGTCATGGAAAACATTTAAAAAAGCTCAGGGAATCCGTCTGTCTATTGCCCCCCAATTAATGAGCATTGTTACAGATACAGTAACGCATACTCTAACTTGTATGTTTAACAGAACTGTGATTTGGCAGCACATTGGCCAAGTAAGTTGTTGTTTATAGCACCTTTTCAAAATCCCAAATCACAGATAAATACAGAATTTCAGCTATGCCTTTAGCACTTGTTGTCTTAACAGTGGATGTTGAAATGTTTTTGAAGCTTTTTTTGCTGCGTTACGCAGACCGGAGATACAATGGGGATTGATATTCATCTTTGAACTAATGCTAAAGTGATTGCTAGATTGTCCAGACCCACAGCCTAGTAACCTCAGTAGGTTTTTGCAAAAGTTATCTGTCTGACTGTCTAAGGACTTTTTTCCAGTTTCAGTAAATTTCATTTTATATACATTTCTGCACATTTTAAATCTGAATGGCAAATTCAGGAATTGAAATGGAATTCAAAATGCATTCTTAATTACATTTTAATTAAATTCTGAATGGCCCACAAATTAATTGAATGAACATACACTTAGTTATACTTAGTAGTTTTACTCTGATAATTATTTAATTGGCTAGATACTACTTAAGTTCAGAGGTATTAATTTACATTGTAGTGAAACATCATGCTTTTTACATTTTCTCAAATGAGAATCAGTTTTTCCTTGACCATCACTCAGTAGGTTATGGGTCAATTCGGTCAGATGCTAAAAAGCTAGTTAGCTAAACAAATAAATAAAAAAATGCACTGTTAAGTCAAATGTTTATGAAAACTATTTAAAAAAAATGAAGAATAATTGTTTCATTTTCAGTTGACAGGATTTGCACATCACACATATGTATTTCTATTTAGTTGTGCTTTGGTGACCATTTGGTTATGTAGATCATGCCACATACAAAAAAAAAAAAAGACACAAAATTGTACTTTTGTGTCGAGCCTGTTCTAGTTATAAAGAGAAAATGCTGCTATTTAAAATTAATAGCATATTAGGAAATTGTTTTGTCCCATATCTCAAGAATGAGTTTTGAAGCTTGCCCTCTCAAATGAAGGGAACATGGACGCTCTGAAAGTCACATTGAGATCTTGCTATGTGTCTTTTTATTGAGAAATCTGTGCATACATATGGAAACCCATCTAACAATTATTATCAGTATTCACACAAACAAATGTATATGTCATGGAAAAGGCATGGACATTCATTGCTCAAGGTCAGGGTGCCCTGTTATCAAAGTGTGTGTCTTGAACATAGGCAGATGGATGGAAACTGTTACCTGCAAGTGTTAGCTACAGCAGAACTTGTGCTCATGAAGGTGGCATGGCAGTAAACGTGCTTTTCTAACTACACCATTAATTGATGTAGGAGATCGAGAGAGAGAGAGAGAGAGAGAGAGAGAGAGAGAGAGAGAGAAGTGCATTAGAGCATTGCAGAGTTGTTATGTTTCATACACAGTGTGCTAAAAGAAGGAGCTCGGCATGATCATTTTTAATCAGCACACACTTAAATAAACAGGTCACCAGGGGTCTAGGCTGTTGAAAGTGCCAGTGAAACCTGTTTGTGGTTAAAAAATGAGCTTGCTGCTACCAGGATAGAATGGGGAAAAATGATCCATTTAGAACTTTGTTTATTAATGTCTAAAACTATAATAATGAAATGTATTCTGCATACTTAATTAACTATGGCAATATGAGCTTTATTTTGCCACAAGGGGGCACACTGCATGGTTTCAGCTGCAAATTTAAGCAGAATCCAAATGCAAACTAGGGTTGTGCATGTAATCAAAATGTAAGAACCGGTTCCCTTTCATTTCAACCTCATAGAAAGAGGAATTTACTGTGTGTACTACAAGTCAAAGAAAGGTCTGCAACATAACTGATTTCAACTAATTTTGCAAACAAATAATTATGTTCCCTGTTAAGGTTATTTTCCCCCCTTAAGTTAGATTTCTCTACATTCAGGAATATTCTCTATATTCTAACTTTAAAACCTATAACCTTTGGTTTGGGTCCATTTTTAAGAATTATAGATTATATTAATTGTATAACCTAGATCATTTATGGAACTGACAATTTCATCCGTCATGGTCCAAAAGCTTAATTTATTAAATTAAATTTAGTAATTTAATAATCCATACTTAAAATGTAGTAATTCATACTTACAATTCATACTTAAAAATAAATAAGTATTAAACATTAACAAAAACTTGCAGCAGTTATACAGACTTTCTTCAGTTTAATTTTTACATTCTAAATTCAAATTTTACATTTCTGTACATTCAAATTCAAATTGCAAATTCAGGAATTGAATTCAAAACTCAGTTTTAATCTAATTATGAATGGTGCACAAACCTTCAATGAACATACACTTTTGCTAAATTATTTCATTTCATAAAGTATTTAAAACTACAGATATAATTCTGTAGCTTGTTTCTCACCTCATTTCAAAATAAGGGATTTCATTGTAATGTAAAAGGCTTTATCAATTCAATTCTGAAGGATGCACAACCCTGTCAGAAACATAATATAAAACACCTAAAATATTGAATTAAATTACTTTGTTCAGAAAAAAATCCCATTCATCACTCTGTGACAATTATTCTTTTACTCGTCTCACATTTTAAGCAGTTTCATTTATATGTCAAGTGAATGTGGGTTTCTTTGGTTTCACAGTCGAGGCGTTTTTAAAAGCATGCATTCTTCTGTAAAAGCAACATCCATATCAGTTGCAGATGTGACATTCATTGCAAGAGGAGCACAACGTTGGAGTGCCAAGGGTAACAGGATAATGAAATATCACCCGTGCATTTCTCCTCCTCAGGCCTGGTGCAGTAAAGTAGTTCCACACGTCAAAATTTGATTTTGTCCTGTTTTCTTTTTTAAATGAGTGTAACAGTAGGCGGCTGTAAATTTGACTGTATGGGAACACATAAGCTAAATGTGCAAGACTAGCTCACTTTTAGTTGTGCATGTGTTCCCATGCTGTTTTTTTCTGGATTCGCTTTGATAACATGATTACTGAGACACATTACTGAGAATCAAGATTCATAAATACCTGCAACAAATATTGTTGCAAGTCATGTCAGAAAGATCGTATTTATGAGTTGAACTCACATGAACGCCACCACAAAGGCATAACTATGAGTGGGAAACTCAGAACTTTCTTTAAGCCCAGAGTTTCTTAGTAAGGAGTGTGTCAGTGAGAAAAGTTTGTATGCAATGGGTGCAGCGTCGACAGGAAATTTGTTGAAATTATTGAAATTATCATTTTTGTATTTATGTTGCATCTAAATAAATTGATTAAAAACAAAAATGCATGGGTGCACGTTATTTTTTCCGTCATTTTGTTGAAACAGAGTTTGAAAATCTTGTTGAAAAAAGATGCATCACCATCTTGTTGTGAACATAGTGACTTGATGTTATAATTACGACTTTCCAACTCGTAAATACCAACTGCCCAGGAGAACTTGAACACACCGTACACAAACAAACGAGCACAAAATAGGAACACACAGCACCAAAGTAACTGCTCTTAAGCTAGATAATTACTATCTTAATTGTTTCTCCCAGACGGCTATTACATGAAATGGAGAGCAAATGGAAACTTTAAATGGAGACTGTAAAAGGCAGAAATGCACATTTATATTAGTTTGCCAAATATATGACACTTAAAAGAGAAGCATTGTCCAACAAAAGAGGACATTTGTGACCCTGGACCACAAAACCAGTCTTAAGTGTCAATTTTTTGAAATTGAGATTTATACACCATCTGAAAGCCGAATAAATAAGCTTTCCATTGATGGACAATATTTGGCTGAGATGCAACTATTTGAAAATATGGAATCTGAGGGTGCAAAAAAATCAAAATATTGAGAAAATCACCTTTAAATTTGTCCAAATTAAGTTCTTAGCAATGCATAATACTAATCAAAAATGAAGTTTTGATATATTTACGGTAGGACATTTAAAAAATATCTTCATGGAACATGATCTTTACTTAATATCCTAATGATTTTTGGCATAAAAGAAAAATCGATAATTTTGACCCCTACAGTGTATTTTTGGCTATTGCTACAAATATACCCCAGCGACTTAAGACTGCTTTTGTGGTCCAGGGTCACATCTAATAACATGATTTTACTCCACAACATCAGTCGAGTATTTGAAATAACTTAATTTTGTGAGCTGAACGAGGCAGATAATATATTTTGCATGTTTTTTTTTAAATGAGCAATAAATAAATAAATGCTGAAAATCATGGGTGTGTGTTATCATTTCTGCTTTTTATTTTGAGATTGATTTTGAGGTCAAATGTCACTATATTTTCATGGGAGTCAACTACTTGCTTGCTACTTTGCCTAACAACACAGTTATCTAAAATGAACTCTTGTTTAATCAGAAGTGTAGCGTGAGCACCACCATCTGGCAGAGCGTTGGACTGCACTCTAAAAGTCGCATCCGATCTAGTTAAAGATTCACTCAATCTGCTCTTCTCTCACTTCTGAGAGGTACCACATGGAAATTTCATCAGCACAACTGTGGCCATTCAAAAAAAAAAACAACAACCTTATCTTCTCTCCTGTCCCACATGACAGAGATGGGGTTTATATATTTCTGTTGACTGGGCTTTTAAAGAAAAAGGCTGTTTGGATTAACAGCAGATGAATGACACGGACATCTGTCGAACATTTTGTGTAGCCGAGCACAAACGTAAGCCCAACATGGCAATTTAGCTTCTGTTATCGTGTTTAAGTTCTCATTAGATAGATGCAAGCTGCTGCCATGGGAGTTGTGGACAACAAATATAAGTCTTAAGACTGCAGGTCAATAAAACATTGGGTTTGTCTGAGCTGAAGAGAGGATAATGTTTTTAACAATGAGAGATAGCACAATCACTGTGTGCTAAAAGTTAGTGAGCTGCCTGCATTTTAAGGCATCATAGGTTCCTGAGGCTGAAAAGTAGACAGCATAATTATGGTGCCAAATTCAAAGGTAGCATCACATGTATCATTTGTGGAGAAGACAATCTAAAATGCACTGTGAACCCTTGTGAAAATAAGTGTGCTTACTTGCGCTGAATGTGCACTTGTAGCCTACATATAAAAAAAAAAAGCCTGAAATATTAAAACAATATATATATATAAAAAAAAAAAAAAAATGATAATATAATAGTAATTATATAAAAGGCCACTTAAGTGTAATTAAATAGGGGACAGTTTTATTTTTTATTTTTTTTATTTTAAGTATTACTTTTAAATTACATGTAAAATTGTCATGCTTAAAAGAAGTGCACTTATTGTGATGTGTTGACTAACATACTAAAGCACATGTAAAGTACCTTTTAACTGTAGTGTTTCATTCCATTGAAGTTAATATACTACCACTGTACTAAATTTCAACTTAATTACAAATCTAATTATATTTAAATACTAGACATACAAAGCTGAATAGAAATTACATTAAATTATATTTTAGTAGTCCATTAATGCTTTCAGATTCAGCAGTACGTTAACCATATTTCAAAGTAATTATGAAATGACATATAAACATGTATATAAGGTATATAAGTATGAGGTCAAAAGCACTCTTAAGTTCAACTGATTGCATTTATAATAATCCATTTTCATTTTTTTCATTTAAACATGTAATTAAGTGTCCGAAAACATTACATTTTCGCATTTAAGTATATTGTTTTAAAGTATATTATTTCGTAATATGTACTCTTTAAAAGTATACTAAAGTGTAATTCTTTTTTTGCAAGGGAAAGCTCAATACTGAAAACTATAGTTTAAAAATAATTAAGTGTAACAAATATAAATGATCTGATCTAAGTCAGTATTTGTGTCAATTTTCAAAAAAAAAAAAGTCCCTTTTAAAGCAAGTAGCTTCACTTGGCGGCCATCTTGGAAATGACCCGTGTCTATCATTTTATGCGTTTATAATTGTCACATTTAAATAACTTATTTCAAATCAGGGGAAAAAAAACAAACTGGTATCATAAATTGTGCTTCTATATGTCAAATCACTGACACAAAACATTTTCAGGGGTGAGTTTCCCAAAAGCATTGTTAGGCAGTGTTGGGGAAAGTTACTTTTAAAAGTAATGCATTACAATATTGCGTTACTCCCTAAAAAAGTAACTAATTGCGTTACTTAGCTACTTTTTATGGAAAGTAATGCGTTATGTTACTTTTGTGTTACTTTTTCTCATCTGGGCTGGGCTTGCTAATTTGTTTTTAATATAAATTCTGGATTGCATGACGCATAGAATGCAGCAGAAAAAAGTTCAACACTCTTCAGCAATGAAACAAAAAGAAAGAAAAACAAATGTCATGTTTATTTTAAGTAATTTTTCCTTATTAATATGGCTGAATTGGATCATCGAAGGTCGGCAGCAAAGATATTGATTAATAAAATGAGATTAAATGCATAAAAGATATTTGTGTTATTTAATACATTTAATTATTGCAGGTTTGCATTGCACTGTTTTCATTCATCTTAAAGGAATACTGAATCTGTTTTTGTGCAAGTGAGATGAGTAAATGCATGTTCACATTTAGTCTATAGAACTACAGTAACATCATGTTCACACAGCGCCTCTGCACTTACTCCCGATTTCTCTCAACATGGGGACAGGAGACCTGTCAGTCAATGAATGGGAAAACAAAGTAACTGAGTTACTTATTTGAAAAAGTAACTCAGATATTTTATTGTAAATTAAAAAGTAATGCGTTACTTTACTAGTTACTTGAAAAAAGTAATCTGATTACGTAACTCGCGTTACTTGTAATGCGTTT
>NW_015552532.1:540250-544369 GCF_001515605.1 Sinocyclocheilus anshuiensis
TAATTATGCTGCCAAATTCAAAGGTAGCATCACATGTATCATTTGTGGAGAAGACAATCTAAAATGCACTGTGAACCCTTGTGAAAATAAGTGTGCTTACTTGCGCTGAATGTGCACTTGTAGCCTACATATAAAAAAAAAAAGCCTGAAATATTAAAACAATATATATATATAAAAAAAAAAAAAAAATGATAATATAATAGTAATTATATAAAAGGCCACTTAAGTGTAATTAAATAGGGGACAGTTTTATTTTTTATTTTTTTTATTTTAAGTATTACTTTTAAATTACATGTAAAATTGTCATGCTTAAAAGAAGTGCACTTATTGTGATGTGTTGACTAACATACTAAAGCACATGTAAAGTACCTTTTAACTGTAGTGTTTCATTCCATTGAAGTTAATATACTACCACTGTACTAAATTTCAACTTAATTACAAATCTAATTATATTTAAATACTAGACATACAAAGCTGAATAGAAATTACATTAAATTATATTTTAGTAGTCCATTAATGCTTTCAGATTCAGCAGTACGTTAACCATATTTCAAAGTAATTATGAAATGACATATAAACATGTATATAAGTTTTACTTAAATGAGGTCAAAAGCACTCTTAAGTTCAACTGATTGCATTTATAATAATCCATTTTCATTTAATTGAAATTAACATGTAATTAAGTGTCCGAAAACATTACATTTTCGCATTTAAGTATATTGTTTTAAAGTATATTATTTCGTAATATGTACTCTTTAAAAGTATACTAAAGTGTAATTATTTTTTTGCAAGGGAAAGCTCAATACTGAAAACTATAGTTTAAAAATAATTAAGTGTAACAAATATAAATGATCTGATCTAAGTCAGTATTTGTGTCAATTTTCAAAAAAAAAAAAGTCCCTTTTAAAGCAAGTAGCTTCACTTGGCGGCCATCTTGGAAATGACCCGTGTCTATCATTTTATGCGTTTATAATTGTCACATTTAAATAACTTATTTCAAATCGGGAAAAAAAACAAACTGGTATCATAAATTGTGCTTCTATATGTCAAATCACTGACACAAAACATTTTCAGGGGTGAGTTTCCCAAAAGCATTGTTAGGCAGTGTTGGGGAAAGTTACTTTTAAAAGTAATGCATTACAATATTGCGTTACTCCCTAAAAAAGTAACTTAAAAAAAAAAAAAAAATGATAATATAATAGTAATTATATAAAAGGCCACTTAAGTGTAATTAAATAGGGGACAGTTTTATTTTTTATTTTTTTTATTTTAAGTATTACTTTTAAATTACATGTAAAATTGTCATGCTTAAAAGAAGTGCACTTATTGTGATGTGTTGACTAACATACTAAAGCACATGTAAAGTACCTTTTAACTGTAGTGTTTCATTCCATTGAAGTTAATATACTACCACTGTACTAAATTTCAACTTAATTACAAATCTAATTATATTTAAATACTAGACATACAAAGCTGAATAGAAATTACATTAAATTATATTTTAGTAGTCCATTAATGCTTTCAGATTCAGCAGTACGTTAACCATATTTCAAAGTAATTATGAAATGACATATAAACATGTATATAAGTTTTACTTAAATGAGGTCAAAAGCACTCTTAAGTTCAACTGATTGCATTTATAATAATCCATTTTCATTTAATTGAAATTAACATGTAATTAAGTGTCCGAAAACATTACATTTTCGCATTTAAGTATATTGTTTTAAAGTATATTATTTCGTAATATGTACTCTTTAAAAGTATACTAAAGTGTAATTCTTGTTAGGTAACTATGGTGGTGTTCCATTGAACACTTTAAGTTAACAACGGAACTTGTGACCATAGTTGGTTTTAGGAAACGCACTGCAGGCTGGTCCAACTAATGCATGTGCAGTATAGAGGCAATGCCTACTCTTTAATCTCTCTAATGTCCTTTGAATAAATACTTACTTCATAATGTTAAAAAAGTATGTTCTATATAGTATGAATGTGTATAGTATGAATGTAATCCAGACATTCTATATCCATTCATACTGCATTGACACTTTTAACAGAAAGGGACTTTCTGTCCTTTGTCAAAAATACAAAGTTACTGTTACGTTCTGCTCTCAAAGCATATGGAGTTCCTTGGGCATCTCCTATTTCCTCTCATCCTCTGTTTCCTTAATATATAGTAAAACTATTGATTGCATTACAAAACCTCTTTCTATCAAATCTGTTTGGAATTGGGAATTATCTGACCTTAATTTATCAGTCACTGGGAGAGGGTGTGGTCTGACCTCAGTTTAACCTCTAAAAAACTTGGCTCATTGTCATATACATTTCAAAGTTATTCATAGAGCATATATAACTCCTTACAAAATATTTAAAATTAAACTACAACCAATTTACAAATGCCATATCTGTAACACTGCGTCATCAGGTACTTTTCTACATATGTTTTGGGAGTGTCCTACTGTATTGTCAACAATCTGTGGACACATGTAAACTTTGTTTTATCTTCTTTACTACAAATTGATTACATGGTTAAGCCAAGTTTATGTCTTCTTAATGATGATTATGGCTTCTGTGTAAGCTCAATACAAAAAAAGAATGCTGTTTGCTGGTTTTACAGCTGCAAAAAAGGCAATAATATAGAAAGGGTTTACACCGCACATGTGTGGGAAGACGTATTGGATCCATAGTCTTCTTAAAATAGTGGCCTGTGAATGTACAACAGCACGAATTAATAAGGCCAAGTACTATTGATGTTTGGCAGTGTTTTTCATTTGTATTTTTTTTTTCCTTCTCTCTCTTATTGGAATATGTAAATTGATTATATGTCTGTTTTTTTTTTCTTTTATTTGTGTTTTATCCTAAATGGATGTTATGATGTTATTTGTTATATGTAAAAGATAATAAAAAGTTGATAAAAAAAAATACAATTGACTAATTCCATCTCCATCTTGTAGACACTCGCCTACCGTAGTTGTAATTTTGTCATGTCACTGAATATGGCCACATCCGTTCATCAGCGGTTACTGTAACGCACGTCTGTGAAAGTTTCCAGCTGTCATTGAAAATAAATGAGTTCAGTGGCCAGTTGCATTAACTTAGCCTTTATGTTAAGACTGTGTCTTAAGTCGATTTGGGGTACTTGGACTATTGGACTCTGAGTTTTACGGAGTAAAGCTGAATCCATATCATGTGTAACATACAGGTGCATCTCAATAAATTAGAATGTCGTGGAAAAGTTTATATATATAAAGAAACAACATTAAAGATAAGACATTAGTAAACGTCTCCCACTCAAACACAATCGGTTAAGGACCTGGACTCAGCCTGAACTTGGTAAGGTGGTATGGGACCCAACTAGTCTGACCAACTAGCAGGTGCTCTGGTGCTATTTTTTATGCCTATTAAAGGATCATGCTATTAGCTTAGCAACATGCTAACATAGAACTATTGAAATAAATTGAGTAATTAAGTTTTAAATATTTATTTATTTTTGAACTAAACAATCACACAGTCACCTATCACTTTCCATTTGACTTTTTATACTAAGCATGGCCTTATTATTCACAGTATACATTATGTGTGCACTATATACTTCCCTGATCTTTTTTTTTTATCTAGTTTATTGTTACACTGAAGCAATAGCACTGAGTCAGTCGTGGCTCATACTGTTTGCAAGTTAAAGTACATTGCAGTTGGATTTTGTGCCAATAACAAACATACATATTGTTTTTCTTTATACAGTATGTGTACATGACTAGAACAGCAATCAACTTGACTATGGTATGTCCTCATTTAGATTGTAAGGTAAATGTGTGTGTTAATGTCGATCTTCTTAAATGAGCCATGCCATACTTTACTGTATGCGCAAGCATGATGGGAACAATGCACCAGACTAAACAAAGTGCTATGAGTCTCATAACAGCCTTTTACTAAAATAGCAACTAAGTAAATTTTTGTAAACATCATATCTGCAAGTAGTTCATACATTCAACAAAAGTCAAAGGAATCACTCAGCATGGTTTTTCATAAAAGTGAACACAATCTTGGTTGTGTTAAAAAAAATGACCCCATGTACAATATAATTTCTTAATATCAATATTAATTAGCAGATTTTTACATTTT
>NW_015552532.1:544538-552367 GCF_001515605.1 Sinocyclocheilus anshuiensis
TATATATATTATTTTTTTTTTTAACAGTGTATTAACTATGTATATACTAAAAACTGGCAATACATGTTGATATTATAAGAGTAAATATAAAAGATAGACAGGTATTTATTATAAAATGTATTACAAAAACAGACACATTTTTGTATAATTGTTGTTTAATATATTGAATATAATATAGTGGTTAACAGTGTCTTCATGTAAAATACCATAAAAACAATTTATTTTTTATTATATGTGCATATACAAATCTGTATGTGGAATTTATGTATTTTATAAACCTATCGTCATGTACCCAGATAATGTATATTTGTAAAAATTATATATTGCATTATAGGTAACATATATTTTTGATATAGGGCAATATATGTAATTTATTACATTTTTGTATGGTTAATTAAATGTGTTACTTGCTGTTTCTTTGTAATTATTTCAGAAATGTCAGGGTGTTTTTTTTTTAAGTTATTGCTAGTCTGTTTGTAAGGATTGTTTTGGCTGGTTGCTAGGTGGTTGCTAACTGACCTCAAAGTTTTTTTTTTTACCATTTTATCATACACTATGCTAAAAACACAACCACAAATAATAACACACTTCTCTTTAAACAAAACTGCGAAGTTTAAGGTAGTATTCATGTTTGTTGCGGGGAAGATGTTTTAATTAAATTAGTTATTTTAATATTTATGGCAAAATCTTAACTATGCAATGAAAATAATAACATTTAGCATTACAACGGCATGATTTCACAAATGGCTACCAAATAAAGCATCTGAATAAGGATTTTAGATCTGTGCTGCATGTTCATGAATTTAGTTTCGTATCCAAATTAATGGATAGGTATTCAAACATGCTCAATAAACAGGATTAGCTTTTAATGCATTTTACAGGCTTACACTGACACTTAAACACATTTAAAACTCTAAATAAACCAGAATTGGTCCTACCTGAAGCAGTGGATAAGAAATCTCAGTTTCAGAGTGTGAGCCAAGCTGCATGAACTGCTCAATCAAGACGAGAAACAGTCAAAGCGCTTGACACTTACTCACATATCAGCATGTACAAACACAATCCACCCCCCACTGATGAAAACACGACTCAAATCTCATGCATTTCCACAGAATCTGCTTGTTAAGAACACCACCCCCAGCATACACCCACTCAGCATTAACACTCCTCCCTTTTGAGTGTCACATCTCCAGCTCAGTGGTCAGTTATTTCATGTTGTCCTCCCATGCCATGAATCGTGCAAAGGCAAATCATGGCATCTCTAATTGGCCTCCCCCAAATATATATTAATAGCACTGTCACCAACATCAGACATCAGAGATGAAGAGGAAATTGGTTGTTTAGTGTTCCTCTTCCGTCCTTCAAGATCAAATGTGACTTTTTTTCCTTTGCGGACTCCTCTGTCAGTCACATAAAAATACATTTGAGTACAAACACTGCACTATGTGGCCATTACGTCACTGGTTGAATGACAAACAGAGTGTACGAACTAGAAGAGTTAGGAAAGGACGAAGGATAGGAAAGGAAAACAAATTAGGGAAGCAGAGGTCTGTTGGGTAGGTTGGAGCAGGCTACGTGTAGACATGAGAAAGAACATGGAGAACTTGTGAGAAAGCTAGATGTACTGACCTGTGAGGTCAGATCATCTGATCCGATCCTGCAGTCGGTGGATGTTCTTTCATGCCAGTTCAAATCCAGTTTACCTCTGTTTTTGCTAAACTATCCATTTCATATATATATATATATATATATATATATATATATATTTATATATATATCAGTGGTAATTTCACTAAACAATTTTACCGAAACAACTTGATAAGACGAAGCAAAACATGTTGTTGCCTCTCTTTTTAGTAAAAAGGAAGCTAAAGAGTAAGTTCACCTATAATTTACTCACCCATCACTCTCCCAGTTACTCACTCTCTTGTTGTTCCAAATTCATAAGACTTTTGTCTTTGAGAAAAAATTGAAGCGATTTTGTAATATTCTGTCTTTTTTCATCCAGTGAAGGGCTTGTAATTTAATGTTTTAAAGCGTCAAAAAGTACATAAAGACATCTTAAAAAATAGTGCAGTTGTTTGATCTTGCATGTTTGATCTTCCATTAATCATATTTGATGTGCTCTATGTCTGTGTGTTGATCAGTGTTCATGTTTGAACAAAAACCTAATGAAATCTGTATCGTATTGGGCGATCATGTCTCTTCAGAACAATTTGACCTCTCGATTTGTATGGATTATTTATAATGCCTTTATTAACTTTTTGAAACTTGAAAATGATAATGTCTATGTTGAGTACTTTTTCTTCAACACTAAATGTGAAATAAGATGATCTTCATATAGTTTTACATCAGTAATGTCTGGCCGTTTTCCATGGCACAGCATCAGAGCAGATTACACAAGACATGGTATCTTCTGACACTCCACAATAGACTCCCCACAAGAGACTTAGGTATATCAACAGTGAAAATGGCAAACCTTGAGAAAAGGCAGCTGCATATAACAAACAATTGCACTATGGGAAACTGGTGCTTTGCATTAAACCCAGCCAAAACAAATTCTGCAAGGATGTAAGGGTTGGTTTTATCACCTTCCCAAATGTTTTTCACATCCCCTCATGAGTGTAGTTGGATGCAAACGTATCTCTCTTAGCTTGTATGTGTGGAGTGCATTTAACTGATAGCATGTAAGAAAAAAAGGAAACAAGCAATGAGGTCAATGGCTCAAACAATGAGGACAAGCTTGCTTAACAGAGATTTGATAAGGCAATCGCTTAAACATTTGCCAACACATGTAAATTATATGATTACTTCCATTCTTTCACCTTTGTTTGATTGTTCGACAGCAATTTAGCAAAAAAAAAAGCTTAAAAAATGCAGGCCAATTCTTAGTAATAGACTTTAATAGGTGCACAGATACTTTTTATAATTATTTTATTTTTAAGAAATGAAGGCCACCATAGCATTAACATAAAAGTGCATGAAATTATTTGGATATTTTCTACAGCATTGTGGGTAGACAAGTATGTACTTGTATTCCATCCACTCAAATTGTAATGTAGACTGTATTCGTCAAGTTCAACTATTCAACATTGTTACTAAAATTATTGTAAGATCAATGAATAATAAACATTTATTTTGTTTTATTAATGAGAGATGATCATTGTTCATTTATCAGTATGTGGTCCCAAACTAGATGTAACTAGATTTCACTAGGTGAAATCTGCAACCCTGTTACTCTTTTTACCGTATAACTTAAGAGTCGTGTGATTTCTTGAATGAGAGTGTCAATATGTTATGTAAAATAAAACATCACATACAATATTTAATTTCATTGTCATCTTGCCATCTTGTCCAGGGAAGAAAAAATAAAATAAAAACTTGCCTAATTTTTCTAAAGAATCTTTCAGATTTTCTCTAAAGAATATTTCAGATCTACATTTATAGCAAGTGCCATATGCATTTGAAATATTTTAGTGATACAGGCATTACAAGTACAAGCTTGTGTGACTATGCGTCATCTTATAATTTTCCAATGAAACAATATGTTGTTTTACTGGCAGTGAATATGGGAAGCATTTAGATGCTATCATCATTATGAAAGCTTTCTTATAACTCATTTGACAATCTTCCATGGTGGCTTTCACATGTTATGTTAATGACAAATGACACATTTTTTTCTCTTTTCTTTTCCAACCACCAAGGTTCTGAAAATATTTACAGCCACCTTCGCCGAGGGCACATAAGAGGTTGTTAGCTTAGCTGTTGCTGCCTGACATTTTGTCTGTAACAGACAGTAACCAGAATGTTTTACTGGGTCATGTTATCTTGATGCATTAGCTTCGGATGGCTCATATCAAGCCAAGTGTTACGACCCGTAAACCAACATGAAAGGCAATTAGAGACCAAATCCCAGGTCTACAGATCTTCAAAGAAAGTGATTGTATTTGTGTGGCTTCCTAATGTCAGTGTGGGTTGAAGAACAGTGACATTTGAGAGATAATTACAGCAAATATCTCCTACTTCTGCCATTTAGTGTGCACTTCAGGATCACTATTCCACAACAGTCTTTGGAGGCTGAAATCAGTCTGCTAGTTTATGGAAATTGCTGACCCTAGATTAATACAAATGTTTTAAAACACTATAGCTTGTCAGAGACAGTCTTCCAAATATCAAAAAGCACAAATGTATTATCCCAAACAGGAAATATTGTCTGGGGGAAATCGTGGGAAATACACTGTAAAGGAGAAGAGACTTAACCACTACTTTCTCTATGATTTTAGCTCTTTTAAAATGAATCATATTCATTTGGTATGATGGATGTTGAGGTTTTATAATTCATGCATATATTTATAGATAATCCATGTGGTTCACTGAACTGAAAAATTATTGATATAACAATTTAGAGTGTAATTCCACTATGTTTATTGTTGTGTTTCATGTTGTGCCATGACAAATTTGTTGTTTTGTAGGTTTGATGTAATACATTTCCAGCAACAAACAATTAGTCTGTCCACACTGAATGCAAAAAAATATATTGCTAGAACTGCATTATGGGTTATGATTTTTATGAGTTGCCTTTTCGCCCTCATGATGTGTTGAAAAAATGTTTGAATGTTGCATTCCTGTTTGGTCTATCTATCTATCTATCTATCTATCTATCTATCTATCTATCTATCTATCTGTCTGCCTATCTATCTATCTATCTATCTATGCATGTCTGTCTATCTATCTATCTATCTATCTATCTATATATATCTATGTATGTCTATCTATCTATCTATCTATCTATCTATCTGTCTGTCTGTCTGTCTGTCTATCTATCTAATCTCTAGGGTGTAAATTCATAAGCAAACTTATTTGTAGATTTGTGATGTTGAAACATTGTAAGGTCAGAGGTAGGGTTAGCCTAATATTGAACTTTTTGAACTTATTGGTCATAGTTTGGTAAAGATTTGAAATTGAACTGTTGTACCATTAAATTTTGCCCAACTGGGCAACATTCATGCTTTCCATGCATGCAGCATTCGATTCATTTGTTAATTCATTAAATGAATGCATTCAATTGATTCACACATTCGATGCATCTATTCAATGCAATTAATTGATTGATTCATTCATTGATTAATTAATTAAATTAATTAATTAATTCATTCATCCTATGCATTCATTAATTCTATGAATACAATGCATTCATTCAATCGATGCATTTGATGCATTCATTCATTCTGTGCACGCATTCATTCATTCAATGCAATTAATTTAATTAATTCAATGAATTTGATCCATCCATTCATTTACTGTTTTTCTCAATTGCTTTGGCACATTTTTCGAAACAATCTTAACATTCTCTAAACTATTAACTCTATGAATTTGATGCATGCATTCATTCATTAATTAATTTGATGCATTCACTCATTCTGTGCCACACATGCATTCATTCATTCAGCGCATTCATTAATTTTATAAATCTGATGCATTCTTTAATTTGATGCATTAATTATTTATATGAATTTGATACATTAATTCATTTGATGCATTAATTCATTCATTTGATTCATTTCTGTGCAGTGTTTCACATTTCAAGAGTGAAAAAAATAACATAAAAAGAAGTGCGCTGCTATTTTAGTCTGGTGTTTCCCAACCTGTTTTCTGTAAAGTTTGTGGAGAGAAGAAAAGTGGGGTCATTGAATTGGTTCTCTGAGCTGTGACCTGCTCAGTTTCTGCTCACATGTCCACCACTTCTTGCTGGGCCTCTGGACCAGGTTTCCTCTCACCTGAATCAACAGAACCCAACCAGAATACAGTGGTTTAGAGGGAACACGTCTCTTAATGTATGTTCTCCATGGGCTGTGAAAAGCTCATCACTTTAACAAACATTTAAGTGATTTACAGTTTTTACAATCATTTTGTCACCAATTTCAAAAACCTTCATGTCATTTTTTAAACTCTAAGACTCAAGACTCAAATCAGTCATTATTTGTAACACAGGCTGTCAAATCTTCAAAACTTTGCATGTTGCATTCATATCTTTAAAGAAGCCTTGCATTTGCAGAATCATTGGTTCAAATAACTTATTTATCATGAAATACCATAGAAACATTACTTTAGATCACCCACACACAAGATACCCATAGTTTCACTGTATTGTTGTTAGTACAGTCATTAAATATACAAAACATGAACAAATATACAAAATATGTAAATAATACTAATAATAATAAATTGTGATTCAGGTTTCATTCATCACGTTCATACATCACTGCAATACTGTAGGCTAGAGAGAATATACAGACACAGTGGAATCATTATACTAAATCTGAAATTTACTGATGAAATAATCTAATCACAACATAGGTTTTTCAAAGGAAAAATTTAGAAAAAAAAAAATTATAAAATAAATCAGGCATCTTGAATTTGATCATACCCTGAACATACTCAGTCCTCGGATGCATCACTATATATACAGAGTTCTGGCATGAAACTCTAGATGGCGCAGTCCGATAGCTCTAGCTCAATCTGACCTGGTGACATCATTGTCACATGGCAGCTGATTGGTTCTCTCCTGTATCGGTAACCAATGAGCTTGCTGCTCAATATTCAAATACCTGTCTTTTGTTTGCTGTAGCAGTTGGCAGCACACTTCAGAGCAGCCTAAATCAACATTTAAGATAAGTGAATGCTCTTTTAATCCATATCGCTGTGTATATTTGCGTGGTCTGCCTAATTGAATACAAAATGAGCAACCGTAAACAATTTTAAACTAAGTGTCATATTAGCAGTTTGCATTGTTTGCAGCAGCGAAATATTAAGGAACAATAACTATTGTGAAAACTGCTGTAAAAATACATTAAAATGATTGGTTTGAAATTATTCTGGTTTGGTCCAGATACCCCCTTGTCAAGAAGCTTAATTCCCCCCAAAGCCCCCTAAACTTGGAAATCGTATCACACCAAACAATTTTGGGTGCAATGCACAGTTTGTCTTGTGGGTGGCAGCAATGAAAAAAAAAATAAGTAAAACACTAGCTGCTAAATTCAAAGCTGCATTGGCTGACTGGTCCAGAGCCAGCGCTGCACATTACAACCAATCACACACGATTCTGTTGAGCTTATGAATGCAATGGCCAATCAGAGGCATTCAGATGAGTCATCACTGAAACACCGGTGTTTTGTTCAGGTGCGCACGCTCGCTGACTGATTGCTCTCTGGCAAATTCTCTCATCAGAAACAACAAAGTGCAGATGTGCATATATGCTAGTAAGATATTAATTTCACAATGTAAACAGCTTCAGTGATTTTAATGGGAGTTTTTGAGAGTGCTTAATCAGGCTAAAGCCCTATTCGCACGGGATTAGTATTATCTGGGGACCTTGTGTGATTTTGATATTACCCCCCCACATCTGAATTTCGTGTGGTGCATTCGCACGGGATAAGCGAAGCCTGTGATTTTACTCGAATTTACTGACTTGTCTCCCGGATACCCGGATGTCAAGGCTTTGAGAGTCCCGTTCTATGGTCCAGATGGATTTAAAAAAAAATAAACTAATATAGTTTCGTGCGCTGTGTCATTTACATTTGACCAGGTTAAAATAATATCTCAAGCTTTGTGCTTGATTTATTTGTAACACATTAACCTCAAAACCTTTTCAGCTTTCTCTTTCTGCAAATTGTATGGTGTAGCGATATGATGACAGCACCCAGAATACTATCAAACACTCCAACGCAGCTCCATTCTTCGCGAAAGATGGATAAAAAGGCGCACAGGAAAACCTCGAAAAATGATATACGACCCGCCAAATGCAGGCCGAATCACAGAGATGCCGATTC
>NW_015552532.1:556449-565399 GCF_001515605.1 Sinocyclocheilus anshuiensis
TCTCCCGGATACCCGGATGTCAAGGCTTTGAGAGTCCCGTTCTATGGTCCAGATGGATTTAAAAAAAAATAAACTAATATAGTTTCGTGCGCTGTGTCATTTACATTTGACCAGGTTAAAATAATATCTCAAGCTTTGTGCTTGATTTATTTGTAACACATTAACCTCAAAACCTTTTCAGCTTTCTCTTTCTGCAAATTGTATGGTGTAGCGATATGATGACAGCACCCAGAATACTATCAAACACTCCAACGCAGCTCCATTCTTCGTGAAAGCTGGATAAAAAGGCGCACAGCAAACAAAAACCTCGAAAAATGATATACGACCCGCCAAATGCTGGCCGAATCACAGAGATGCCGATTCGCACGGGAGAACACTCTTAAAAATGCTGGGTTAAAAAGGGACAAACCCAGCTACTGGGTTGTTTTGACCCAGCAGTTGAGTTCAAAACAACCCAACCGCTGGGTCAAAACAACCCAATAGCTGGGTTAAAACAACCCAATAGCTGGGTTTGTCCCTTTTTAACCCAGCGCTGGGTTATATTTAACCAATTTTTTTATTTAACCAGCATTTTTTAGAGTGTAATATTATCACAGGACCTTGGTGTTCGGCGAAATATGGTAGGTCATTTGCGGGGAATTTTTACTTTACAAATTACAGACATGGCCGATTCGCACGGGATTAAGATCACAGACAACCTCCGCAATTATTACAAATGACTGAAGGTCACCAGGTAATACTAATCCCGTGCGAATAGGGCTTATGACTGAAGTCAATGATAATGTTCTTTGATGATGTAAATGTTCTTTCCTCTCTTTCTGTACCATGGAAATTTTATAATTAGTCACAATGTTTTTATTAAATTCACAATAAATATAAAGTCAGTCGTATTAAAAATATTTTATGGCATGAGACCCATATCTGGTACTTAAGTAAAAAGATGAGTTTTTATGCATAGTTAATTGATTACACTATTAGGCTACTTTGACCATCGCCCAGTAGCCTATAGATCAGCTGGTTGTTAGTAAATCATGACATTAGGTTTTTTTTTTTTTTATGTCAAAAGAGGGTTTGCTCTGCAAGCTATTAGTAAATCTGGCCCACTGTGACTTCCAATGTCCAGGCTGATATTGTTGCAATGTTTGTACAATATGTTCAGTCTAGGCCGTGAATAAGTGTTAGAAAGAAATATTATGAACGTGACATATAGTATGTCTTCACTTTCAGAGGACATTTGAGATTTTGCCAAAATGAAGCGTGTAGCTTTCAAGACTGACTCCCCTTGGCTAACTATTTCTGTCCCATATCCTGTTGACAGCGCTTTCATCGTCATTCTAGAACAGTGTTGTTAGGTTTAGGGTTAGCATCTCTGCTCGGTGAAGGTGACCTTCTGCAAAAGATGCAGAGATGCACAAGAATGCAAACATTTGCATTCTTTTAACTGAATTGTTCGATCCTGTTTGGTGCCCACTTTCACAAGAATGGAGAAGGATGTTATCCCATATCCTGTTTGTAGGAGGGTCTATGAAACCCTGTTTAAAGGAGACAATGGGAACAATTGGTCAGGAAATCTCACAGAACCACACAGTGCGACATGTCAATCAAACAGTGAGGGTCGTGACATTAACCTAACAATGTTCTCTTACCATGCTTGGTAATACTGAGAAGTTTACTGATTAATTCATATATCATATCAATTGTCAATTGTATATTGCTGTTTTGCATAAGGGTATTTATTTTTTTTTGTGTGTAAGGTTCCTTGTCTGTCCCAGAGGAAAATCAGTTTATATTACATTTAAAAAAAATAGTTTAAATAAAGAAATAGCTCATAAGACCAATCATATTTAGGTTTAGTTGCATATTTATACAAAAGTGAAAGCAATTGTTTACTTAGTTTGTCACCTTCCCATCTGAAACTCAGCCATAAACAGCTACTGCATTTTTCATCAACAACAACATGTTTTTGTGCTTGTGTCCAATTTTGGTTTCTAACGTATTACTTTATTTACAGTAATACTGTATGCCAGCTTAATGACATCACAACGTGACATCACTTTGTGTGACATTTGGGTATTAAATAGAAGTTCAACCATTGACAAGTCACATCGTATTTTTTTTTTAACAACTGGGCGGAACATTTTTTTTTTCTCTCATAAAAAAGGTCACTTGATCCTAAAAATATTTTTTTATAAAAATCTATGTTTTATATTAAACATGCTTGTAATTAAATTAACCATTTGTAAGGGAATTAATTATTATTAATTCATTCAGGTTTTAAAAGGACTCGAATCTGAAAATTCTGAGTCAACCTGATTAAAGCTGAATTCAAATCTGATAGTTTACACTTTAAATCAAGGGTCGTCCAGCGAGCCGGTGATTCTTAGTATATTTTAACAATTTGAATATCTGTATTCCCCCTGGCCACGGGTTAATACGATTATAATAATTTGTAAGCTCTTAGAGAGGTAACGTAATCTTTGGCAAAGGGTTTAACCTTAAAATTATATGACACCAAACAATGATTCTTTATAAATGAAACATTAATTTTATTGGCTACTCTAGATTACGTTTAAAACTACGCTAAAACACAGATACACACAACATACAGTTTCTTTAGAATGAGAGTTGACGGGGCTGCATGACGTTCAAAGTTCTAACTCGTCTTCACGAGTGATTTAAATTCACCTATTCGAAGACAGAGATCCTATATGCTTTTTTCCTTCTTTTGCTTATTCTTCTTCCCCATAGATCCAGACTCAACTCATGCAAAGACCCTCAATATAAATATTTAAATTACAATTTAAAATATAAATCCACAAAAGCCACAGTCATAAAATGTATGACATCAATACGAATGAAATGTAGTGTATAGAATTTTTTTTAGGAATGTACTTTTTTTTCTTCATGGATGCCCCAGAGTATCTTTATAGAAGGAGAAGAAAAAAAACACTGTAAAAGGTACAAAAGCTGGTACTTTGTAACTTATTTACCCCTAAATGGCACATTTTAGTACCTTAAAGGTGCATAATAGTACTTTAAAGGTACATATTGGTACCTAAAATGTACATACTGTATTAGTACGTTTTGGTACCTTTAGTACGTTTTGGACTTCTGTTGAAAACCTTGGCTAATTATTTGAACTGAGGTTTATCTTAGAACCACACAAGATAGCAACCAGACTCCTCCCAGTCAAGGTTGGCATGGCAGTGTAATGGCGAGAGTGTGTTTGGTGGCACATTTTAATAAAAGTCCAAGCAGACCACTCAAGTAAATATTATCAACCCTCCCCTTCCAGACACAACAGATCCTCCGACTCGAGCCTCAGCTCACTTTCTCTAATTAAGCAAAAATACACTATAATGTCAGACCAGGACAGCAGTGATGGGACACCAGGGGAGGACTGCTCCTATCCTGATCAACACCCTCCCTCACACATTATAGAAAGTCACTGAAGCCCAGCAGAACTTCAGCTAGCCGAATCGGGCTCAAAGGTCAAACTCTGGAGAGCCTCTTTTGCATCTGCTCACTGCAGATTTTGAAGCACCCTTATAACTGCCAGACTAGAAATCAACCCTAAATCTTATTGTAAGCTATTGGAGACGTAGTCAAGGAGGCGTTGCACATGGGACATGCTGTTTGTGTCTGGGTTGTGGCATTTTCTGATTGTCTTGGTATCGCTGGCACAATGTTGACTACCAGAATGTGGTTAAAGTGGTTATTAGCATGTTGTTAAATAATGCAACAACTTATGCTACCATTATGTCCCTTGTGAAATATAAGTATTGCATGTGTACTTGTATACATCCAAATCTTAAAAGTACATAAAAAAAAGAAAAAGAAAAAAACTGTACTTGGAGACAATATAATTTTCATGAAATAAAAGGCCAATTAAGTGTGCTTTAGGTGAGTACATTTTTAATGACTGTGTTTCTTAACACACTTAAGTAAAAAAATTACCTTGCAATAATGTCATATTAAACGTTTTACTCTAAGTACTTTTTAAATTATGCTTTAATAATCTTTTGTTGTGCTTTATAAGTACACTTATTTTGAAGCGTTGATTAACGTACTAAAGCACATTGTAATTTTAACTGATATTCAGTATTATATTTAAAATTATTATATTTAAAATGTACTAAATTGCAACTTCATCATTATAAATATGTAATTACAAATATATTTAAATATGTCATACAAATTTCAACAGAAATTACATTTAATATTTTTACTTAAATACACGTGTACTACTTGTGTAGGTCAAACAACACTCTAATGTGTAGTTAATCACATTTCATACAAATGTAAACTATAAACCATTTTTATTTAATAGCAAGTAAGTGTCTGAAAACATTACATTCAGTTTGCACTCAAGTATATATTTTTAAATAATATTATTTATATTATAATTCTTTTTTTTAAATATGCAAAAAATATTATTTTTTTCCTTTTTCTTTTTACAAGGGGTAAAAGACAAAAATGTTTTATACACATTTTATAGCAAGTTCAAAAATATTTAGGATTGTGGGTAAAAGTTTAAGAGTTAGCAATCGAAAAATCTAGCGGTTTTGGTTTCTAATAATCCCATTCCATTATTTTATGGGTACATGTTCTGATTACTGTAAAAAAAAAATGCTAACCTAAAAATGGGAATGTGTACAGTAAATTAACTGGCTTTATTCAAGTCAAGAATATTAATTACCATTACTGAACCATAGGGCCAGATTTACTAGCAGCTTGTGCCAGTACAAAAAAAAAATAATATTATAAAAAAAAATACAAATACTGTAAGAATTTACTAAATACGCTCAGTGAAAAAATTGTGATGAAAAGACAAGTACACATTTTTGCGGCTGACCTTATTGCATATTCATTTGTAGGAGTTTCCCTTTCTGATGAGAGGAGAGTAAATTAATCACACAGCATGATTTACTAAAGTTTGCAGTCAATTTTCTGGTATTTGCGCCATTATTTAACAAATAAAAGCATGTCTTAACCCATTTTGTGCTTGAGCAAAAATTTTTCTATGTATAGTGTTTCAGTGCATGAAATATATGAAATTAGAGGTCACATGGCTATACATAAAGCCTATGCTTTCACATGAATATGACATTTTACTGGTCATCAGTAGTGTCTTTACAATTTAAATTCCACATGAGACAACCTTTGAATTTCATAACGTACTGAAGATATTTTCGGGAATATAACTTAAAGGGTTAGTTCACCCAAAAATGAAAATTGGCCCATAAATTACTCACCCTCAAGTCATCCTAGGTGTATATGACTTTCTTCTTTCAGACGAATCCAGTCGGAGTTATATAAAAAATTGTCTTTGATCTGTCAAGCTGTTTAATGCCATTTAGCGGATGTTACATGCATCAGTCCAAAATAAGTTAAATAAAAAGCACCCATCCATTAAAAAAAAGTGTCTCACATGGCTCCAGGGGGTGAACAAAGGCCTCCTCTAGCGAATCGATGCATTTTTGTAAGACAAATATCCATATTCAAAACATAATAATCACTTTAATGTAGCTTGCGCCAACACTTTAATGAAAGATATTACGTGACGTTTCATTTGGGTCACATGGTGCCACATTTCCCAGAGAAACTGGTTTCATTCATAATCATTCCCCCACCAAACAGCCAGATTATTCCCAAAGATGACTAGTAGTTTATTTAATTAGATTTTGTGAATAGGGCTCAAGTAAAGGGACATAAGCGTCTTCGTTTTCAGAGATGGTTGGAAGGCGCCATCTCTGGTCTTTTGTTTCCTCTAAATGTCAATGGTGTAATTTTAGCTTTCACATATATGTGAAAATCATATCATCTTATTGTCTAACATGAGTTTGAGCTTAGTACCAAGATTCAAATCCCCCATAAAGCACTTTACCAGCAATAAAACCTTTACGAATCACTTGCCATCTTTATCACTAATCAAGCATTTATGATTGTCTGTGCATGTGTTTTCGAACACTGAAAAAGAATAGATAATGCTAGTATTAGTTTTTTTTTTCCTCAGGCAGAAACTGTGCCACATTTGTACCAATCTATACACAACACAAATTTGTTTAAGACAAAAATATGTAAGCGTTGGACATATTGTGGTTAACAAGCAGGCAGATAACAGTGCAGTCTTTATATTGAATCAGAGGCACTGTGCCTGCTGGGATGGTTGCGGGGCTGGCACACATGGCTATATGTGAAGAAACAAGCCATGTGGAAATCAAATTATTTCACACGTCTACGTACTGAGCGCTTTACCAATGCCAGCTCTTTCTTCGCTTCATCAGCAAGTCCTAACAATATTTAAACAACATATTAATTTGTCATGCACCTGAAGGCTGGACACATGCATGTTTTGTCCTGATCTTCTCTTCCAAAAAACAGTTCACAATGAGTGTAGCAGTGGTACACCAAACTTCAAAGAACGTCAAAAGTGTATCTCCTCAGAGAATATTTTTGGTTCCATTTCCTCTCAGTTTTCATCAAAACAGAAAAATTGCAGTGCTGATGGAAATTACAGTTGTGATTCATTTGGCTTTGACTCACGGCACAGACCCTGATTGACTTAACATGCCTCAATCAGAGGCTCTTGATACGAATGAAACCTCCATCCTTCATTCAGACTGATGTATGTGTGTTTTCCTCTTGATTCCTGTCTGAAAGACCCTGACTTTGCTTTGGCTGTAGACATTCCATTTATAATAGATTTTCGTTTTGTTTTGTTTTTTTACATACTGTAAATATCCTGGATGAACTTGAAATCAGACTGATTTAGACAACAGTGTTTTAGTGATTTATGTGGAACACTGGGATACGTACCAGACCAAAACCTATCCAAGAGTAAAGGCCTGTTCACACCAAGAACGATACAGATAACTATAATGACCAATGGACACGGCAATGGACAATATTGTTCTGTTTATTATAAGCATGTTCTGCAGTTTTCTCGTTTGCTGCTTTACATTCTCAAGTTCCCTATCGATACTTCACTCATACTGCGTCTGTTTAAGATGCTTTGGGGAAAAACTCATTTTTCTCCAATGACTGAAGCCTTTTAATAACGCAGTGTAACTGCACGGCCATTGGTTCATGCAGTGTATTAAAAACGAAACAATGGCTCGGCAGCGGAGCGGCCCCTTCAGTTCTGGCTGAAACCGAGAGTTCCGTCACACGCCTGACGTCTCGGACGCCTTCATGTCAAGGTGTAGCAGCTCTGGCCCCTTGGAAAGACTCGGTGGATGGAACGGGGCGTGCTCCAGGGAATGTTCTGCAGAAGGAAGGTTGTCTAAACAGACGCTTCCAACACGGGTGTGCCGGGCAGGTTGAACCAGGGAGCAGACATGCTATATCAGAGCAACATCCCCTCAGAAGAGTGGATGCTCCACCCACATACGGTTCAGAGAATCTGGGAGATCTTCGGCACGGCAGAAGTTGACCTCTTCGCCTCAGAAGACAACTCTCACTACCCAATTTACTTTTCGAAGGACAAGGATGCGTTGACCCACATCTGGCCCAACCTCCTCCTTTGCGCTTTTCCCCTGATCACCCTGATCCCACAGGTAATCAGGAGAATCAAGGAGCAGAAACACAAGGTTCTGCTGGTGGCCCCGCTCTGGAGGAACAAACACTTGTTCGCAGAGCTGTCTCAGCTGCTTATGGCAGCCCTGTGGCCCATTCCCCTGAGACGAGACCTCTCTCAGGCAAACAGAACGATATGGCACCCCCAGCCCGTACTGTGGGTTCTGCACCTCTGGCCTCTCAATGGGAGCCTACAGACCTCCCCAAAGGGCGTGCTAAACACAATATCTCAGGCTAGAGCACCCTCAACAAGGCGGCTCTATGCCCTTAAATGGTCTGTCTTCTCCGCCTGGTGTATGGCCCGCGGCGCAGACCCAGTTTCCTGCGACATATCCATCTGATTTTGTCCTTCCTGCAGGAGCTGTGGGATAAGGGTCGTTCCCCTTCCACACTCAAGGTCTATGTAGCAGCCATTGCAGCCTCACATGCTCCTATAAGTGGGCAGGAACAAACCTAGTTGTTCACTTTTTGAAAGGGTCTAGGAGGCTCAACCCGCCTCACCCTGTCACCGTCCCTACATGGGACCTACCCACGATGTTGAGGGCTCTTAAGAGCCCTCCTTTCGAGCTGCTACAGTCCGTTGACCTTCGTCCCCTGACGCTTAAGTCTGCTACTACCATTAGCATCGGTAAAGCGTATGGGAGATCTGCAGGCGCTATCAGTGATCCCCACCTGCCTCGAATTCGGGCCTGACGACTCTAAGGTCGTCCTGAAACCAAGGCACGGTTATGTACCTAAAGTGTTCTCCACTCCAGTTAGAGAACAGGAGATAACTCTATCGACGCTTCCTCCTTCGGAGCAAGACCAAGAGTTGAACTTACTCTGTCCCGTCAGGGCGCTGAAAGTCTATGTTGAGTGTTCCGCCCCGTTCAGGCGGTCGGATCAGCTATTTGTATGCTTCTGTGGCTGCACCAAGGGTTGTCTGGTTACGAAGCAGAGACTTTCCAAATGGATAATTAACTATTATGCTAGCATACTCTTCTTTGGGCCTTCAATGCCCCATGGGAGTAAGAGTCCACTCAACTAGAGGCGTTGCCTCTTCCTGGGCCTGGTCTAGCAGTGTGTCCATTGCAGAAATTTTTGTGTCGGCTGGCTGGGCCTCGCCGTCCACATTTG
Organism: Sinocyclocheilus anshuiensis; assembly: GCF_001515605.1. Classification (NCBI taxonomy): domain Eukaryota; kingdom Metazoa; phylum Chordata; class Actinopteri; order Cypriniformes; family Cyprinidae; genus Sinocyclocheilus; species Sinocyclocheilus anshuiensis. The sequence goes on from NW_015552532.1 coordinate 565,144, forward strand.
CCAGATTCTCTAGTCTGGACATCCCGGCCTTACAGGCGCGGGTCCTTTCTGCATAGCAGGGCACCCTGTCATATGACAACCAGTGCTTGGCATTTGCCTCCTTCATGTACGCTCTTGGCCCTCAGTGAGTTCCGAGGCTGTACTGAATTATTTCGGGACGATGATCCAAGGCTGGGCCGACCTCTCTGAGTTTAGCCCTACTGCCTTTTTCGGGGCTTCCCTGCAAAATACTTGGTCCCTCTGGGCCCCCTTGGGT
>NW_015552532.1:567013-570611 GCF_001515605.1 Sinocyclocheilus anshuiensis
TCGTCCTGAAACCAAGGCACGGTTATGTACCTAAAGTGTTCTCCACTCCAGTTAGAGAACAGGAGATAACTCTATCGACGCTTCCTCCTTCGGAGCAAGACCAAGAGTTGAACTTACTCTGTCCCGTCAGGGCGCTGAAAGTCTATGTTGAGTGTTCCGCCCCGTTCAGGCGGTCGGATCAGCTATGTGTATGCTTCCGTGGCCGCACCAAGGGTTGTCCGGTTATGAAGCAGAGACTTTCCAAATGGATAATTGACGCTATTATGCTAGCATACTCTTCTTTGGGCCTTCAATTCCCCATGGGAGTAAGAGCCCACTCAACTAGAGGCGTTGCCTCTTCCTGGGCCTGGTCTAGCGGTGTGTCCATTGCAGAAATTTGTGTGGCGGCCGGCTGGGCCTCGCCGTCCACATTTTCCAGATTCTATAGTCTGGACATCCCGGCCTTCCAGGTGTGGGTCCTTTCTGCATAGCAGGGCACTCTGTCCTATGACAACCAGTGCTTGGTGTTTGCCTCCTTCATGTACGCTCTTGGCCCTCAGTGAGTTCCGAGGCTGTACTGAATTATTTCGGGACGATGATCCAAGGCTGGGCCGACCTCTCTGAGTTTAGCCCTACTGCCTTTTTCGGGGCTTCCCTGCAAAATACTTGGTCCCTCTGGGCCCCCTTGGGTGCTTAAGACAAGTTCAAGTATTAGAGTCGTTCCTCTAGCATAGCACGGCGGGTTTGTACTGGTTCCCCAAAGCGTCTTAAACAGACGCAGTATGAGTGAAGTATCGATAGGGAACGTACTCGTTTACTAACGTAAACTCGGTTCTCTGAGATACGGAACGAGTACTGTGTACTTTGCCGTGCTATGTAGCTGCACGACTCAGTCGTCGCTTCAGTTGAAGTAACCTGAGGATCCTATGGCGATGTGCCGCTTATATAGCCAGAGTTCTTTAAAGCAGGATGGCTTCTGATTGGCTGATTTTTATCATTATAGTTATCGTTCTTGGTGTGAACAGACCTTAAGGTTGTCCTTTTGTCATTAATTTCTTATTGTGTATTACTTAATACAACAATAACACACAATTAAAATGTAACAACATTATATATATATGCTTTCCTGAGGTGTTACGCATTTCGGGGGAAGGGTCCATAGGTCCTCATATGGCTTGTTAACTGAGGGGTGTTACAGAGTATTTGTTAAATATAGCTAACAAAATATATATTGTGTGTTTGATTGGTCCAGACGCTACAGTGTTATAATATCAAAGTACCGTGAGAGCTATAGAGAGCAGACGGCTCATTATGCTTTCGAATCGCTCTTGCGGTACTTTGATGTCAGACATCGATTGATCTGTACAGCGCCTAGTCGAAGACACCTAATATGTACGCATATGTGCATAGCTTTGACCAACCTTCTCACGCGCGATGATTGGATGATTATATACAATGCCTACATGTTATTATTCAAACTACTTTTCGATCATTACCTTCAGCAATTATGAAAACAGGAAAAAAAAAACTGATATTTTAGACAATATGGAAATCCTGGCCAGGACGTATCCGGGGAAAAGAGATGTATGGTCACCCTAACAAACAGTATTCTCGTAGCTTCATTACATTAAGGTTGAACCACTGATGTCATGTATGGACTATTTTAACAATGCCCTTACTGGGCCATAACATGTGTCAGTTGTGATGCTCTCTATGCAGGGTCAGAAAGCTCTCGGATTTCATCCAACATATCTTATTTTGTGTTCCGAAGATGAATGGAGGACTTACAGGTTTGGAACGACATGAGGGTAATGACAAAATTTTAATTTTTGGGTGAACTATCCCTTCAACAGTAAGTCATGGGGACACATATAGCACACAAATGACACTTTCTCTGAAATTGACCAAGAAAGGTTAAGAAGAAATCTGCTTACAATTCAAACTCTCTGAGGAAAAAAATAAAATAAAACGGAGAGAGAAACATCAGCCTGCTAAGTCTGAGGATATGTGTGCATTTATCACACAGGGTTTTATTTCAGCAGAACAATTTTCTAGTGGGAAATGTGAATACTGGGATTTATTTACTGACGTATAGTATACATTGGAATATACAACGATAATGATTCAATAACCGAGCCGTATGGGACTGTGTAAAAAACACCAATGAGAGAAATTTGTGTCTGGCAGCAAGATAAGATTTAAATGAGAGTGCATTACCACTCACACAAACACATCCACAGAGTATATCTCTGAGCCGGTAAGAGCTGCTGTATCAGTTACACAGCTCAAACAAGAACTGCTGGAAACGAGAGAAATGTGATAAATAACCTTTTATAGTGCTGCTTCTGGGACAGGCATATGGAAAAAACGGGAATAATCTGGAACTAATGCAATTTGTGGCTGAAAAGTGTGAAACAACTGATTTCATGGAAAAAAAAAATTTCACTGTCAAATGTCTCTCTTTGCTGAGAAGAATCATTGCTGGTTCCAGATGACTGCTTGTTTGTAGGTAATGAATTAAACTAGAATCCTAACCTTGTTAAAAAGAAGTGTGATTACTTGTATTCACTGTGTACTTGTAGTGCACTTCAAATCTTAAAAAGTATATTTTCGAAAAACTGTACTTACATATAATATGAATGAAATAAAACACTGCTTTAGTGTCTTAAAAGCATAGGCGGAAATCCCGGGGGGATATCTAAAAATATGATTAAAAACCATGCTGAGCATTGTAAATAACAATGTTTTATACTTTAAATAATTGTGTAAGTAGTAAAATAACACAAACGGGGCAAAAATGCGTTTTAAGTATAGACACATTTTGAGTCTCCCCTCCCTTGCCTCACAGTGCTTTGGTCCAAATGTCTGCTTTCCTCTTTTACATCACCTACACACACACACACACACACACGAATGCGACGCACGGCTCGAAAGCAGCGGAGCTTTTATTATGCCACAGTCGACCGCTTCCGCTCCTTCCGGTCGTGCGTATGTGGGGTAAAGCAGTACTGTTTTATCATACTAGATACAGTACATTTGAAAGTTCTGTTATAATGCTACTCTGTGCGGTCATCACCTGTCTAATAAAATGCATAGCATATTAAAGCGTCTTTGGTGTTTCCGTGTTCTACAAAACAAAACTGAAAATCGAGGGTGTATGATGTCATTGGCAGGTGACACTATGGACACGGTCCGTGTCGCTAATTAAAATAGCTTATTTCTCTGGATTTAAACATTCTTCGAAACATTTGGGATAATGTAAGTACACAAGTCAGCAAAATATATAAAACTGTTCTAGTGGTGTTTGGATATTTTAATAAAAATCTTACATATTGTGCCTTTAATACAGATAATGTTAATGTATTTTTTGATGAGTAGCTATGTTAGCAATAATAACATTACCTGCTTGACAGAAATGGTTGCCAGCATTTTATTTTACAACAAAACCCGCCCATTTGCTACTCAAAACTAGCACAAACTATCCGCGTTTCGAGGGGGTCCCCCGGTAAAAATCGTGTTCTAGGGGCTAAAATACATGTTATTGGGGTTGCTTCAACCCGCGGACATGAAAAACAACCCACGGCAACAGTGATAAAGTAGCCCAATTCCGCAGGAAAAC
>NW_015552532.1:571201-572638 GCF_001515605.1 Sinocyclocheilus anshuiensis
TATTATGCCACAGTCGACCGCTTCCGCTGCTTCCGGTCGTGCGTATGTGGGGTAAAGCAGCGGAGCTTCTATTATGCCACAGTCGACCGCTTCCGCTCCTTCCGGTCGTGCGTATGTGGGGTAAAGCAGTACTGTTTTATCATACTAGATACAGTACATTTGAAAGTTCTGTTATAATGCTACTCTGTGCGGTCATCACCTGTCTAATAAAATGCATAGCATATTAAAGCGTCTTTGGTGTTTCCGTGTTCTACAAAACAAAACTGAAAATCGAGGGTGTATGATGTCATTGGCAGGTGACACTATGGACACGGTCCGTGTCGCTAATTAAAATAGCTTATTTCTCTGGATTTAAACATTCTTCGAAACATTTGGGATAATGTAAGTACACAAGTCAGCAAAATATATAAAACTGTTCTAGTGGTGTTTGGATATTTTAATAAAAATCTTACATATTGTGCCTTTAATACAGATAATGTTAATGTATTTTTTGATGAGTAGCTATGTTAGCAATAATAACATTACCTGCTTGACAGAAATGGTTGCCAGCATTTTATTTTACAACAAAACCCGCCCATTTGCTACTCAAAACTAGCACAAACTATCCGCGTTTCGAGGGGGTCCCCCGGTAAAAATCGTGTTCTAGGGGCTAAAATACATGTTATTGGGGTTGCTTCAACCCGCGGACATGAAAAACAACCCACGGCAACAGTGATAAAGTAGCCCAATTCCGCAGGAAAACCGTGGACTTGAGATGGTCCTCACTGTAGAACACAAGATCTAGGGGGCGTGGTTGGATCCAGATCCAACTCCTCCAACCTTACATATACCTAAACCTATCCATCTCCACCCCCTGATCCCTAAACCCACCCATCTCCACCCCCTGATCCCTAAGCCCACCCATCTCCACCCCTAAACTACTGGCGGACTTGGCAACAGTGTGACACGACTGCTGTCGCGGTGTGACCACAACAGCTTGAAGTTATCTAATTTGGCACGGTCACCCTGCTGCACTAGTAAAGCTTTCCTCTGTGTATACATATCCTTACAAGTACAATTTTAGCTGTATTATTTGTGTCCCCTTCAAAAATCGCTCTTGTGAAATTGTATGTTTATTGTCCCCCCAACGCCCCTGTTTAAAAGAGAGTATAATGTACGTTAATGACTCTTTATTATACTTAAGTACACTTTGTAATAAATGTCAAATTAAAAGTTTTACTATACATTTTAAATCATGTTTTAATAATCTTTTGTTGTGCTTCAAAGTATACTTTTTTGATGTGTTGATTAACATACTAAAGTACATGTAAAGTACTTGATTATAATTTTAAATGTAGTGTGTGTAAACCTTAAACACACTGCAGTTATAATTTAGTACATTTAAAATATAAAATACATTACAATATATTAACCTTAATTAAATTGTTTTATTAATAT
>NW_015552533.1:0-835 GCF_001515605.1 Sinocyclocheilus anshuiensis
AAACACTTAAAGTGCCTTTAAAACAGTGATATTAAAAGATCAAATCCAGTACACACCTTATTGATGATCATGAGTACTTTATACAGGCAAGCAGATGAGCTCGGAGTATGAACGCAATACACTAAATGGTTAAGTGTTTTCTTTATAATGGCTTGCTATGGGAAAATATTTGCGCATTGCATTCATATTCTGGGTTCATCTGTTTTCCTGTACAAAGTATGCATCATCAAAACGTTGTATACTGAATTTGGCCTTTAAATATCACTGTCTTTCTACACAATGCTTAATGCAAACTTCGTAAAAATAACCGGCAGTCAGCGGAGGAAAGCGTACTCGGTTACTAACATAACCTCTGTTCCCTGAGATATGGGAACGAGTACTGCGTCTTGCTTAAGGCGCATATGGGAAAAAAACTTTTTTCTCCTGAACTGAAGCCTTTTCATTCACGCAGTGAAACTGCACGGCCATTGGTTCGTGCAGTGCTTAAAAAACGCCTTGGTTGGTTAATCGTTCCAGAGTATTCCCGTAACTTCGACACCCAGGGGTCGAGAGCTAACGGGTGAAACAATGCCAGAAACCGAGCCAGTCATAGAGGTAATCGATAATACGGATTCCCATCTGTCTTAGAGGGGACAGAGTCGCATCCATGCACTTCGTAAAAGTGGGGGGCCAGGGACAGCCCAAAGGGAAGGACTGTATATTGATAAGCTACTCCCTTGAAGGCAAATCTCAAGAATGGCCTGTGACGAGGGGCTATCTGGATGTGAAAGTATGAATCCTTCAGGTCCAGAGAAAAGAACCAGTCTACAGAGCAAATTTGCGCGAGGATCTGTTT
>NW_015552533.1:2974-9264 GCF_001515605.1 Sinocyclocheilus anshuiensis
GAGCGAATTGGAGTGAATATCCTCGCTTTATTATCCCCATAAGCCATCTCGACACTCCGGGGATGGCCTGCCAGGCCTCGGCCCGCGTGACAAGGGGTTGACTTAACTCAGGTGACTGGCCGCACAGGGGCAGAACACTTACGAGTAATGGAAGAGGGAGTTTGCCCTGTCAAAGTGCTGCGTGGAGAGTGATGCAAGCGGGGCCTTGCCGGCTTTTAATCACTCACGCCTGATCGATCATACCCGCGAGTTTGCCATTTCTGCCTCTGAGTAACTGGGAGGAGAGAAACACCAGAGCGGGGGAGGCGGGGCTTAGCGACGCACACACAAATGTGAAGCTGCCCACGTTTCGCTTTGATCCGCCTGGGAGGATTAAGCTGCTCGTATAATGAGGTGCACCGATCCTCATGTGTAACACATACCGGCAGATTAAGCACGCATGATGTGTGTAGAGGATTGCTCAAGTCTGATCTTTCAACCCGCGAGCTCGTCGTTGCTTCCTCCGAGGTAGCTGGGAAACATGAGCGCGGGGAGGCAGGGCTGCCTTCCGCGAACGAACAGGGGCAGACTGCTTTTGTGGTAAAAGCAGCCCGTGTCTGTGAGCGCAGCCATAGTGACACACACACAAATTTGAAGCTGTCAGCGGCAGCATCTGCTCCAATCTACTTTGTAGGATAAAGCTACTCGATGTAAAGTGAGACACGGATCGAAGCGCAGCGGGGAGGGCAATATCTCAGCCAAATATTGTCCTATCATAGCAAACCATACATCAATGGAAAGATTATTTAGTCCGCTTTCAGATGATATATAAATCTCAATTTTGAGAAATTGACCCTTATGACTGGTTTTGTGCTCCAGGGTCACATATAATACTATACATATAATACCGTATAACGACCTGAGAATCATTTTTACCTGACAATATATGACCAATGTCTTGTGTTTTCAATCAGCTGTTAAGAATCGGGCTAGTCGAGATTCATGAATCGCGAATCACTTTTGATCCAATTAGATTAATCGGTCAAACGGTTTTGAAAAAAACGGTGTTCGCAATTCAGTTAGATTCATTCGGACAGTTCACTGACACACTGAATCGTTTCCAGCAGTTTCTCGCATCGAAATAACTGGATACCTTATAAAACAGAAAACAAAACGATCGCCGGATGAGGTGATATCTACCTACGATCCATTTGAGGAAACGAAACTCGTAGATGTCAGCGGTGAAGCATCTTGCGCATGCGCAGCTTGAGAACGACCCTTCTGCAGGTGAATGCATAGCACGAATCCCATACTTTATCTTGAGAGTTTTCATCCTGAGTGTTTCCAGAAGCTCCGGTGATCTGAAAATGAGGTAAACACCTCACACCTGTGCAGCACCACAACAAAGCGACACCCTGACCAGCCCGAACTGCAGCTCGATCACGTGTTTGTGTTCCTCAAGTTTTCACACCTTTCAAGTGGGTTTAACACCATTAACCCTTATCGTTAATGTATCATATAGAAACGAGTTTATTTTTTCCTCTAAGATCTGCTTTTAGTTTCACATTTTTTTTGTCTGTTTGTCATGCATATTAGTTGAGAAGGGACCGTGTTTTCTGAGGTTCTCAGTGTTTAGTCTCAAACAGGAAGTTGAATGTGTTTGAAGCTGATGTGGAAGAGGAAGGCCTAATTTACAAAGAAATTACTGCGGCAGAACCATGTGAATTTGGTATTGAGCTGATGAAGTAATTACTGTGATTTGTGAAATGTCGTGGTATTTAAAGTATGTCTTAAGTAGACGTTAAAACTAAAAACAGCATTGTTATTATTGTATAATACCCCTCCCCCCCCTCCAAAAAAATACTGTAATCCCACATCACACAGTTTTAGTGCTATCTTTAAACATTGCCCCCTAGCGCTGCAATTCACATCAGTCAATCATCAATCAATCATTATTACACGGCTCTGAGGAATACTTGATTCTGATTGGTCAATCGCGCCATCCAGCGGTATGTTATTCCCAGATAACAACCGCCAAATTGAATAACACACCGCTCATCCGGGTACTACGAGTTATCTTGACCGGTACTACTTATATGCTTAACGAGTCACTCCGCCATCGTTGACTGTAGCATTAATTTCAACATATATGGTAAAAACAAATCTTTTTAGCCGTGTAATAAGCGGGATAATGTACATCCAGCAAATTTCGCATCTAATTATTTACTTATGTGGCAAGTAGCCATGTAATAAGTGGGATAACGTACATCCCCTCCGCTTCGCGTTGGGGTCCTAATCACCCTGTCGGGGTTTATTCTGAGATAACAACCGGCTGGATGTACATTAGAAACACCAGATACAGTGTTTCCTTGGTTACTGCCGTTAACAAAGCAGCACTGCGCTGAAACACTGCTTTAATATGAACTATACAGAGACGAGATTAAAATAAAATACCACGTAAACTCTTCTGAAGACAGTCAGTTCCCCTCAGAAACACATTAATATAAACCCCCAAATCAATATTGAGGATTTTCTTCCAACAATTCATGCATCATGAACAGTGAGTGATCTGCCTTCCACAGTATTTTTCTCTGTCATATTTTCACATAAATTACATTTTGGAAAACGATTGCATTGCAACGCAGTTTGTACAAGTCCAGAACAGAGACGAGCTGCTTGCAATAAGACAAAAAACGGCAGATTGCGTAAGTTCCAGGGGCAGCTTCTTAAGTTCGCTCGCACCAACAGCAGGAGGAGGGGCGTGTTACTCTCTACACTGCACTCAACCTGAGGGATTCCTACACTTTCAGTCTTTGAGGAGACATGAAAAACAGTGCATACCGCAGGAACGGTATAACGGAAAATATTCGCAGTTTTGAAACCGTGAAATCTTCAAATCGCGGTATACCTTGAAACCGGTAATCGGCCCATGCCTACTTGGGAGTAGCTGACGTTTTGGTAAGGTAGATTAACATGTGGTCCATAAATTGTTTGCTTGAAGACTAGCCACCCATTGAAGGCCACTTCTCCAGCCTGACCCAGATCTTCCAGCACAGCTGCAGATGAGGGATGGCATTGTTCTTGGCAGCGGGCAGCCAGCGCCGCTTCCCACCTGCCCCAATCCTGAGACTCTTTTGGATGTTTTTGCAGAATAAACTGGGCTAATGGCGTGTGGCAGCATGGAGGCCTGCAGAGGACTGAGATTAGGCCTGGGGCTGGATACGGGCATTAAGGGTCACAGGAAGTGCCTGATGAGGTGCCATATCAAAGTCCTTTGCTGAAACAAGATATGCGGTTAAAACAGCAAGTTAGAAACAAGCCCAAGTTCATTGTGAGATATTATACCATAGGTAACACCAGACACATGCTAAAGATATGGACCACTTGTAGAAATATGAATGGGGGGTGTTGTAAAATGTAATATGGTGGCTGTAGGAATGCATTTGAGTTAAGGAAGCTAACTTGATCTTATGCTTATTTGAAATGTATTGAAATATAATGTTGACAAATTCTTGTAGAGATTTTGTTATTTTTCTTTTCAAATAAATGTTATACTTGGCCGCCAAATGAACTAACTGGATTTAAAGGGATTTTGACACCATGTAATTCCCCCCCGCATTGCTCTGGGTATTTTTCTTGTAGATATGTTAGCTTTTTTAAGGGGTTGTGTGTGGGTGAAATTTCACTGTGCCCTTTAATTTCACTCGCTCCATGACTGGCAGAGTATTTCATCATTAGTCAAATAAAGAGTGAGCTTTGGTTTCATTGCTGTGCAAATGGTTTTATCTTAAAAATGAAATGACATAAGGATGAGAAAATGATGACAGGATTTTCATTTAAGCCTCAATAACGATCTAGTTCAGTTTTTTCTTTTTCTGACAATTTTCATGGTCCCCAACACAAAAGTAAAAAGCAAAAAACAAATCCCGCACACTATGCAAAAATATCAAAATATTTATTGACTACGTTTCGGTCACATGACCTTCATCAGGAATTTTTTTAACACAAAAGAAAATATATTTTTCTAATATAGTTTCCATTAAATGCCATTTTCTTTTTCTTTACTTTTTTCCCCCATAAAAAGCATATGCAACAAACTTATGCAGCTTTTCTTTTTTTTTTCTAGGAAATTAAGGCATACGATGTAAAAAGTAATGGAATTGACCAAGGTCAGTGTTACTACTCATAATAGTAGGTTTTACTTTTGTAAACTTGGTTTCTGAGAGTGTATAAGGCACTTTACAAAGCATGTTCATGGCTATCATTCTCTCTGTGGTAACCCAGAAAACCTTCCAAAATGCTTTTGCTTAGTTTCTTTGCTTCCTTGGAAATGAATGGAAATACAGTAAAAAGAAAGAATAACAGACTAAAACAAATGATTTAATTTGACATGAAGAAATCTGTTTATTTTTGGTTTTAAGGCATTAGAGTCTTTCAGTGACCCCAGTGGATTCTTTCACCAAAAACATGCTGCTTTGTAACATTGTTTGCAGGATAAGTTTAAGACATTTTTTTCCCCTCCAATCCTTTTTAGAGTTCTGTATGGATGGTAATGTTGACGGAATGCTAATTATACCACATTGAGGAAGCTCTGGGTAAGCTTCCAATATCCACAGAAGTTCTTACACGGCTGACTTCACAGTCGTTTGTAGCTGAAAGTCTTTGAGCGGTGGAACTGAAGCCATAAGTAGGAGCCGCAGCCACTTCTATGCCACTCGTTCTTTTTGTGCATGGCTGTATTTATTCTCTTGTTTAGAGACCTCCTATCTTTTGATGGTTTAAATATGTTGAAGTGGCTGCCCATCTTGCTCTTTTGTCCTCAAGTGCCTCGGTCTCCCCACTTATATCAAGTCACAAAATCTAATTGTTTTATGCGTAGAATTTGTATATCTACGCATGCTTATGTGAATAAATGTTTCAGGTGATTTTTGAATGATTTTCGATTTGTCTCATTATTAAATCCTCGAGGAAATGTTTGCTGGAAAACAGACAATGCATCTGTATGTGTAAATCTACTCATGCTGAAGTCATCTTTTGATTGATTGATTGATTGATTTATTTATGTATTTATTATTTATTTATTTTGTATTTATTTATTAATTTTTTATTTTGTTTTGTTTAGCTTTTTTGTTTTTCATTTGTTTTATTAATTAATTAATTTTTGTTTTTGTTTTGTTTTTCCCTGTTAATATCCAGTTATTTCAGAGCTTAGTCCAAGCTGTGGTGCAGCAGTTATTGCACATTTTATGTTGATATGGGTGCAAGATTGAGTCTTTTTTAGCTTTATTCAGTGTTCTCATTCACCTGTTTTCTCCCAGTTGTATCATGTTCTATCTTTACTTTACTTGTCAAAATGAACTGGTAAAAAGGCCATCAATATATAACTTTACTTTGAACCATAGATGTTGCTGTGAGCAATTTCAGCCATTGTTAAATTCTTCCAGACTTCTTCAGACACTGAATTAGGCCCCCAAATACTGCCAGTTTTCTGGCCACTCCAATAACTCCTTTTTGCTGTTTCAAGAGCAGAAATCGGTCACAGAGACAGGTGTGATTGCTCAGGACGGCCATTCCAGTGACATCTGACAGTTTGGAGGGACATAGTAGAGGCATGGTACTCCAAAAAAAAAAAAAATGCTAACAGCAACTGTAAATCCTCGTGCCAAAATTTATTCTGAAAAGCAGAGTGAAAGGGCTGAAGAGAGTGTGTTGTGTCTGGAGAGTTTGTAAGACTTTAATCCTGAGTTGCTGTGTCATTTAAACCCCACAGGATGCTGCCACCATATGTGACCTCCTGCTTTTTGCATGCAGAGCCCTTATTAACTGTTCATGACACATAGGATGGTGTAAAAGACTAAGGCAAGAGCCTACTTGTTCATTTTGTGGTCTCATTTTTAGTGAAGATGAGTCCTTCCTGAGGTTTTTGTTTAATGTAGATGTTACAAGATTGATGATACGACAAGCCAATAATTATTTTTATGTTATGGTATATATATATATATTCAGAGATTTGCTAAAGGTTTATAAAATTAAGTGTTTTTACATATGAACTTTAAATGAAAGTTAGTTAAATGTAAAAATAGAACAAATGCACACAAACAATTAAATATCTAATATCTACCTGTAAAAAGAAAAAAAAAGAAAACTGACATCAGTAGATAACCAGTATGTAACCGATATATTGTGAATTAATGTAGTATGTTATACTAATGTGTTTATACAATACATGTTCCTTAGGTTATTATTTGTGACCCTGGACCACAAAACCAGTCTTAAGTCGCTGGGGTATATTTGTAGCAATAGCCAAAAAT
>NW_015552533.1:9432-18218 GCF_001515605.1 Sinocyclocheilus anshuiensis
AACCCCACAGGATGCTGCCACCATATGTGACCTCCTGCTTTTTGCATGCAGAGCCCTTATTAACTGTTCATGACACATAGGATGGTGTAAAAGACTAAGGCAAGAGCCTACTTGTTCATTTTGTGGTCTCATTTTTAGTGAAGATGAGTCCTTCCTGAGGTTTTTGTTTAATGTAGATGTTACAAGATTGATGATACGACAAGCCAATAATTATTTTTATGTTATGGCTAATAACCGGTAAATAATCTATATTTATAAAATATTTTCTATAAAAATAAAAATTATTGTAATAATCGATAATTAAATTTTAAATAAATAAAAAACTAAAATCAATTGTTTTAAATGCTACAAATAAATAAAGAATCGCAACAATATCTAATATCTACCTGTAAAAAGAAAAAAAAAGAAAACTGACATCAGTAGATAACCAGTATGTAACCGATATATTGTGAATTAATGTAGTATGTTATACTAATGTGTTTATACAATACATGTTCCTTAGGTTATTATTTGTGACCCTGGACCACAAAACCAGTCTTAAGTCGCTGGGGTATATTTGTAGCAATAGCCAAAAATACATTGTATGGGTCAAAATTATTGATTTTTCTTTTATGCCAAAAATCATTAGGACATTAAGTAAAGATCATGTTCCATGAAGATATTTTGTAAATTTACTATATTTACTATACTAGAATTTACTAGAATTCACCTACTATAAATATATCAAAACTTAATTTTTGATTAGTAATATGCATTGCTAAGAACTTGATTTGGACAACTTTAAAGGCGATTTTCTCAATATTTAGATTTTTTTGCACCCTCAGATTCCAGATTTTCAAATAGTTGTATCTTGGCCAAATATTGTCCTATCATAACAAACCATACATCAATGGGAAGCATATTATAAATCTCGAAAAATGTACTCTTATGACTGGGTTTATGGTCCAGGGTCACATTTGTGAAATTGATTTATATTTTTGTAATGTTTAGGATGCTGTCAAAAGCCTGAATCTATGGCTGAATGTATTTAATTGTTTTCTCAGTAGTCACAGTTCCTGCAGACTTTAGCTTCTACTTTTAGCATCAGTTAGAAATCATGTCTAGTGGCTCGTGGCTAAATGTTTCTGACAGTTAATTACCCTGAGATCCCCCAGCCCCGTTTTTCTACCATCCGCAGCCTAGCTAGTGACAAGAAGGAGGCCGTTTCTGCTTACCTTTACGCTGCCCTACATACATCTTTTTTCAGGACGGTAATGTGCGTCATTTATCCCGAAAAATGTCTGAAAGACATTTTTAATAAGATTTACCACTTGGAATTACATTTTCTTCATATTCTTAATGGCCAATGCGATTGTTTGGTTATAATGCCATAATTCATGGCTATTTGGCCTGAATTGAGGATGCAGATTAAAAATAAATTCAGTTTTTCATATTAATATACATAATGATGTTTAAAGGTGTCAGACTGTGAAATATACAGAGTCCTGGGAAGTAAATACTTCAGTTCTGATTCTGCAAAACACACACACACATTCATCTGCCTTGCATTAATATTTTAGGCCAATTCTCAGCAGCCTCTTAAGGAGCATTTGCTAAGTGACTTGAGCTAAAAGCTCTTCTGACAGGTTCTGTTCGGCCACAGTTTTCTTGCCGCCTCCTTTTCCATACACTCAATGCTGGCTTTTTCTTCTATTCCTGCTGCTTTTCCTGTCTTAGTTGTTTGTTTTCAGGGTCAGTGGTTAGTGAAGTAAGGTCTTTGGTGAGCTTGTCTTTGTTTGAGACTTCAGTGGTTGAGCAGAAAATCCTACCACTGTTCAAATAGTTTCTGTCATATGAATCCCTTCTCTAAAGATGAATGGGTTTGTGCTACAGGTTGTCTCCTACAGTGCACTCAGGAGAGAACAGATGTAGCTGTTTGTAGGTGATGAAGTAGATGGTGACCTCACTTGAAATATGGTTACTTGGATGTGTTGTTAAATGCATACAATAAACACTTAAATGCAAATTTCATATGACAGACTTTCTTCTGTCAAACTTAATAATGTTATAATTGTTCTTAATATCAGATTATGCTATTTCTGCTGTTGACTTTATGCATTTATTTATTTAGAGTCTTTGCACATTTTTAATGTGGCGTCAGATGGCAAAACTTATTTCTATTCCTGATACTTAAAAAATAAAAACACATTAACTAGAAACTAGAACAAATTTAAAATGATACAAATGGCTTCAGAGTTTACATTTTGAAGTTATATTCACTACCTTTGTCGTACAGTATTTTAGTCAAGCTTTAAAGCTCTAGTCCTCACTATTGTAATAATAATATAAATCCAGCCCAGCATCCAGCTCTATTCTGTCTAATATCTCTTTCCAAGTTTGACCAAGTAGTATAAGTTAGTATTTTCAACCAGAGAAAGTGGAGAGAATATGCGCTTGGCAAAGAGAAAATGAAAAGAGCCCAGTCTTAACCTCAGGGGCAACAGCAGTGTTGTTGCTCAAACATGCATACATGCATGACACACATGCACACATGACCTAATGTACAGTACAATAGGTCATGTGTGCATGTGTCTCCTCACACTGATATGCACATGCACAGCAGAAGGTTGGTCATTCCTTGGTGTTTTCTTCACATCCAGAAAGGTCCCCGACCCCCCCACCCCCACCACCATACTGCAGCATCAAAGTGACTGAACAGAGCGCTGACCTGAGCCAGAGCTTCTGCATTTCAATATCAGAGGAGAGACTGAGAGAGAGCATCTTTCAAGAGAAGTGTTTGTGAAATGTAGTTTGACCTCTATATTCTGTTATCTTTGGAAGAACGGTTGATCTGACAGACTAAACATGCTATTTTCAGAAACCTGCTGAGCTGCTCATGTAGGGTTCCTCTGAAGTTATCAAAGGCTTTGTGTTGGAAATGCATCTATTCCAAATGGTAGAGAACTTAATTATGTCCCCTTACAAAGTAGCTGCCTATGTAGGCAGTAAGGCAGCTTACTACTGGTGTTTAAATAGAGCTACAGTGTTTTGCCCAGCTATTAGCCTATTTGTCTTAACATTTTATTGGGGAAAAGCGATACAGATGTCCTCTATTTTTCTTGCTCTGTATCTTTGTTTTTGCTTCATTAATATTAATTTATATTAACATGAGTCTCAGGCCACTGAGATTGTAACATTTCAGTAATATTAGCTGTCCCACTTTCATCTTAGGTTAACCTCAGGAGAAAAGACACTATTTAAGCAATATAAATGAACAATTTTACAATATAGTTACTCCAAAGTAAATGTATTAAATAACTAATAAAATGTTCTTAAACATTTTTTTTTCACGCTGCTCTAGGTAATTTACAGTTACAGACAAAAATGATTACAAAAGTATTAGAATTTCATAAATTGTTCCATCCATCCATCAGATGAAATATTACTTTTTTCTATCTAAACGTTCCTTTTACTTTTTGTGTCTGATAATGCTGCTAGTCCAGACAACCAATCAGAATTCAAAGCATGTGTTTCATGAAAAAAATTAAAGCATAACTCATTTGGGTTTTAATCATAAGCCACCTGTATAGTGTTAGCTTTTAGCTCAATGTTAACATCAAGACTTAAATCTTAGGATACATTCTAGGCAAGGCAAGTTTATTTATATAGCATATCATACACAATGGTAATTCAAAGTGCTTTACATAAAATAAAGTAAAATGATCATGAAAAATAATCACAAGGAATTTAAAAACTTTTAAAATGATTTTAAAATTGGTTTAAAATGATTTTAAAACGGTTAAAAATTTACAATTATTATAAATAAAACAAAGTGCAATTAGTTCGGACGTCGCACAGTGCTCATTCAATAAATGCACAGCTAAACAGATGAGTTTTAAGTCTAGATTTAAATGTGGCTAATGTTTTAGCACATCTGATCTCTTTTGGAAGCTGGTTCCAACTGCGGGCGGCATAATAGCTAAAAGTGGACTCCCCTTGTTTAGTGTGAACCCTTGGTATTTCTAACTGACTCGATCCTAATGATCTGAGTGGTCGGTTAGGTTTATATTCAGTGAGCATATCTGCAATATATTTAGGTCCTAGGCCATTGAGTGATTTATAAATGAGTAAAAGTACTTTAAAATCCTAAATATAACTGGAAGCCAGTGTAAGGACCTGAGGACTGGTGTGATATACTCAGATTTTCTGGTTCTAGTCAGAATCCTGGCAGCAGCGTTCTGGATGAGCTGCAGCTGTCTAATGGTCTTCTTGGGAAGGCCGGTGAGAAGACCATTACAATAGTCCACCCTGCTGGCAGGCTAAACAAGAGCGGTGCAAGTATTGAGCCTTGTGGGACTCCGTATGTCATGGACATCCACTTAAACTTATGCTCTCCTATTCTCACATAATAACCTCTCCTTTCTAAGTATGACCTGAACCAATTGAGAACCATCCCAGAAAGCCCGACCCAGTTTTCCAGTCTCTCTAGAAGTATGTTATGATCGACAGTGTCAAACGCAGCACTAAGTGCAATTAGTTCGGACGTCGCACAGTGCTCATTCAATAAATGCACAGCTAAACAGATGAGTTTTAAGTCTAGATTTAAATGTGGCTAATGTTTTAGCACATCTGATCTCTTTTGGAAGCTGGTTCCAACTGCGGGCGGCATAATAGCTAAAAGTGGACTCCCCTTGTTTAGTGTGAACCCT
The DNA here is from genome assembly GCF_001515605.1 of Sinocyclocheilus anshuiensis. NCBI lineage: Eukaryota > Metazoa > Chordata > Actinopteri > Cypriniformes > Cyprinidae > Sinocyclocheilus > Sinocyclocheilus anshuiensis. Next base: position 14,121 of record NW_015552533.1, read on the forward strand.
TGGTATTTCTAACTGACTCGATCCTAATGATCTGAGTGGTCGGTTAGGTTTATATTCAGTGAGCATATCTGCAATATATTTAGGTCCTAGGCCATTGAGTGATTTATAAATGCTGTCTCTGTGCTGTGATGTGGTCGGAAACCAGATTGAAAATTGTTCAGGTATGCATTTGAGTTTAAGTATTTGTTCAGCTGATTAAAAACTTTTCAATAATCTTGCCTATAAAAGGAAGATTTGATATTGGTTTATAATTGCTCAGTATGGTGTTATCCAGATTACTCTTTTTCAGAAGGGGCTTAACAAATGCAGTTTTCAGGGAGTTTGGAAAAGTCCCAGAAAGAAGTGAGGCATTCACCACTTCTAAGAGATCTGCTTCCAAACAGTTAAGCACACTTTTGAAAAAAATATGTGGGAAGTGTGTCAAGACAGCAGGTTGAAGATTTAAGGTGCTGTACTATTTCTTCCAAAATGTTGCTATCAGTTGCTTCAAAAACAGACATAGTAACTTCTTTTTGAAATTGCGGTCAAATCTGTCTGACCTCTGCATAACTTGAGGATGTGCTAATCGCCTTTCTGATATTATTGATCTTCTCAGAAAAGAAGGAATCAAACTCATTGCATTTGCTGTCGGATAGCATTTCACTGGGAATCTGACTTGGGGGTTTTGAACAGTAGCAAACAGTAACAACTCAACAGTAGCAAAAAGAGTGTGAGTGTTGTTTAAGTTACTGTTTATAAGGTTTGAGAAGAATGACTGTCTAGCTTTGCCTAGTTCCACATTGAAAGCATGAAGGCTGTCTTTGTAGATGCTATAGTGAATTTCAAGTTTCGTCTTCCGCCACATCCACTCAGCTTTCCTGCATTTCCTTTTCATATTCTGTACTGCTGTTGATTTTCTCCAAGGTGATTTTTGTCTGCCAGTCTTCTCGCTGACTTTCACAGGAGCAATATCATCAATAACATTCTTGACTTCTGAGTTAAAGGAATCAAGGAGAAGATCAATGTATTTAAATGCACTTGCACATCGGCTTTTATGATGCAAGATTAATGTAAACACAGCCCATTGTGAACATCCCTGTAATTCACTTCAACTTTTTCAAACTTTATGATTTATTATTTTAGGTTCAAATGGTGCATGTATAAGGAACTGGAAGCAAGCAGAATACGGCTATTTCTACAGCACGCAGTGCCATCTGCTGTTAAAAACTAAGCTCAGAATCGATTCAAGAGAGAATCGCGTTGCCTTCGTAAAATCTCCGAATCGATGTAGAATCATTTATCGATTCATGATGCATCGATTTATTATCCCAGCCCTAATAAATAGCACACTAGTGTTCTCGTTAATGCATCTCTTTCTGACAGAGACAGATCTAGATTCAGTGGTAGCAGAGATCAATATATCAAAGAAAATACAGAAGTGATCAGATCCTTACATCCTTAATAACAATGGATGAAATGTTTAAGCTGTCTTCTAGTCATGTTTCGTTTAGAAACATAAAATCCAGGTTGTCATTGTCAAGTCATTGATCAGAAGTGATTTATTTTTTAGTGAGCGAATGTTTAAAAATGCTAACTTGATGGCATTACTTTTTGTCTCTACAGCAATCTTAGTTTGATGCAGAATAGGCCGCATATTAGATGGGTCAGGCCTTAGGGAAGGCCTTAGACTTTCTATCATGTGATAAAACAGAAATAGAGAAAGCTACAGACACACTGGGTTCCCGCTTGTTTTTTTTGTTTTTTTTGTGAATGTGAATTTGTGAATGTTGCTGCTATCGTAGCGGGGACCACCTGACACATATCACTAAGAGCTGCTATCAGTTGTTTTTGGTTCACCTACAGCAGATGGAGGAGGGTTTGGGCCCTGACGTTGTGATAGCAGCCGGAGAGCTCTCACAGGAGGAGGAGGATGAGCTGGGCCCACAGGCTTCGGTGGTTGGGGGTCCTGCCGTTTTTTAGTTGATATCTGGGGGCTTGCAGCGAATGAGTGGGAGAGTTTGGTCCCAGCATACACCAGTTCCTCCATTTTCTGTGAGAAACTTAGAAGTGGAGATGCTGGAGAGAGGGATAATGTGTCTGGTGAGATGGGCTCTGGCTCTGGTGTTTCCGGTGGCTGAAATATGTTGTCCTGGCATCCCTGGCTGTTTTCCAGAAAGTCGTCCTTGGGTTCTGAGTCTTGGAGCTGTTCTGATACATCACAGTCTGTCTGTGATGAACTCTTTGGGCAGGGCTCAGCCAGGATAGTTTCCATGAGCAGTGGTTGTTTTGGCTGCGTGGTGGTATCAGTGTCCTTGTGGGATGTGTCAACCACATGATGACTCGTAAGCTGATATGAAGTTCAGTTATCATTCATACTCTGTCCAGGTGTGTGTGTGCCATTCAGGTTGAGTGGTTTGGCACACACTACTGAAGGAAGATGGAGGGAGAAGCAGCTATTGTCCTTTAGCACGCTTGCACCAAGTTTGTTTGGGTGGAGGCCATCCAGTTTAAACAGTTGTCTATGGCCCCAGAAAAGATTGAAGTTGTCGATGAAATTGACTATGGCTAATGTTAGACATTATTTAGTCGCCCAGAGTAAGATTTAGTCGCATATGCGAGTGATTTACTCGCAATGTAGAGGGTTGTGTATTCAGCCCAAGCAAACGTGAAAACATGTTAGTTCCCCTTCCTCGTTCATTAGTAGACCACTAATGAACGACTGAACTTTGAGTCTTCGAAGTGTTTCGAAGATTTCACTAAAATTCTTCTTAAGGAGTTCTGACTGCTCTTTCCGAATATAATTCTTCCCCACATGGATGATGATTTGATTTGCAGTCTTGTGCTTCATTAGAATGTTCCGAAGTTCCTTGTCCACATCAGAGACGGTTGCTTGAGGAAAGCAGCATGTAGTTGTAGTTCTGCTACTGATGTTTCTGATAATGGAGTCGCCCACTGTCAGAGTCCTGGGCTCGGCTGCGCTCTGAACTGAATCCCGCTGTCTGCTCAACCTTGAGCGCCTGTTAGTAGCGATGTTAGCTGCTGGCTGATACTATGCATGTTCAATCACTTTAGGGGATTCCTCACCCACTTTCATTAATGCTTCAAATCTGTTCTCAAGATCTATAGGGGGTGGTAGAATACCAGTGTTTGCAAGCCTGGACATAGCCGTATCTGGGGTAGAGGATGCTACCGCAGCAATATGAGATACTCGTGACAATCTGATGTCTCGAGTGCCTTTGGGTCTTGCTCCCTGTTTGTGCCATCGATTAGTGTGTCGATCAGTCTTGGCTTGTTCCTCTACACTTGGTATTAACTGTTGAGATTCACTAGATTCACGGGACTTACCGGCTGTATGCTGAGGGGGTCCGTGACGACGGTCTGCTGTGTGTTCCGTCTGTTTTGGAAATCCAGCAACTAACTTTGTTTCAAGAACCGCAATCTTTTGTAGAAGTTTATGGCAGTTCATGCAGCAAGTAGATTCCAAAAGAGGCATTTTCTTTCTCGTCTGTTTGAATGTAGGCAGCTGTGTTTTCTTGTCTCCAGAATGCAAGCTGCTGGCAGTGGGAGCCAAAGAGTCTTCTTTTTTGTAGTATTATTTTAGTCCTGAAAAGTTTTTAGTTTTAGTGTTTCTGCCAGAAATGTGGTGTTTGAGCATAGGGATGTAACGGTATGAAAATTTCTTATCACGATTATAGTGACCAAAATTATCACGGTTATCATTATTATCACGGTATTGTTAAAATGTGCTGGAGATGTTCAAAAAGTACCGAGACAATAAATCACTTCACCAAGTTTTATATTTAAAAATCAACAAACAACAAATAAAATGATTTTTTGTTTGCATAATCACTAAAACAATAACATTACCAATGATGTTCAGATTTTAAATGCCAACTTGACTGGCAACAGTTTAATAGCATGTTCAAATATCTAATGTAGGCTAAATGTTCAAATAAAGCTTTGAAAAAGTTTCATAAGAAGGTAAACCTCACATCCTTTAAATAAAGAAAAGAGTTAAGTCAAAATGATAATTGATTAATAACCGATTATATGTATTTTATCTGCTCCATAAATAATTATAGATAACTTATCTGAATTGTTTAAATGTGTAGAATCCAC
>NW_015552533.1:18332-37448 GCF_001515605.1 Sinocyclocheilus anshuiensis
AACGTACCTATTAAGCTCACCAAAATCTACATTGAGACATTTTTAGTGCACAAGATATTGGTTTCAATATAAAAAGTTATGTTAAAATAAAATATTAATCTCTCACACAAAAATATTTAATTTTATTTTAAATGAAAAAAGCATTTCAATTAAGTGCAAAAAGTCTGGCTGTGCTTAATGGGTACATGTTTGTACCCTCTAAGCACACCCCTGTTCCCATTAAGGTCACATCATGTTTTATTAAAAAATTACTTTTTAAAGAATAATTGAAAAAATATTTTTTTGAAGGTACAAAGTCAATCACAAAAAAACAGAACACTAAAATCAAGCAACAAGGCACTGACAGGAGGTGGCGCTTCTGGAACAGCAGAATTAGAATGGTTTCCCGTAAACTCCGTGGACAAAGCAGCATTGCGATTAAGAACACTTCCTTTAGGCATTACATGGAGCGAAGATGAAAACAAAATGCCATCGAATCGTTTCTGAAGACAGTCAGAACCTTTAGAGGTACATTCATATAATTAATTAATTCATATATTAATTTGTATAATTCTTCCCTTAGCACTCTTTTAAAACCTCCCAGCTTTTCCGCCCTGTTTTCACTCAAAACGAAACTACTCTGCGTGCTGTGCGCACGTGAGACTGTTACTTAAAACTGTGCTTTATGCTGGACAGTATTTAGGGTAAACGTACCTATTAAGCTCACCAAAATCTACATTGAGACATTTTTAGTGCACAAGATATTGGTTTCAATATAAAAAGTTATGTTAAAATAAAATATTAATCTCTCACACAAAAATATTTAATTTTATTTTAAATGAAAAAAGCATTTCAATTAAGTGCAAAAAGTCTGGCTGTGCTTAATGGGTACATTTTTGTACCCTTTAAGCACACCCCTTATTACCCCTTTATTTTAAACAAGCTTTTTAAAGAATAATTGAAAAATATTTTATTTGAAGGTACAAAGTCAATAAAAAAAAACACAAAAAAAACAGAACACTAAAATGAAGCAACAAGGCATTCAATTTGATCAGTTATATATTCATAGTGAAGTGTCATTTAAGCACATTGCAGCATCTATACTAGTCCACCTTCAGGTAAATTACACATATTCAAAAATCAAATAAAACAAACCAATAAAACATTTCAATCACGGGGATGAACACAGAAACTAGACTCATTATGAAGCCTCTTATTAAATGGATGTCAACTTATCTACAGTATATTCTCTTAAGGTTGGAATACACTACACAATTTCCCCCCTTGATTTTCCACAGATTTACAGTCTGGAGAAGTTGATTCTAGTTGGCAAAGGTCAGAGCCAGTCTGTAGATTTGAGTTGACCGAATCTATAGAAAATCAATTAACTTAACTTAAAGTGATAACCATCAGTTAATATTTAAAGTCTGTTTATGAAGTATTTACATTGACGTTCAATGTGGAAGAGCTTAAAGAAAGCACACTGAGCTTAATTGGAGCAGCAACAATTTTTTATACATTTGTAATATATATTAAAATGACAAGATTTTGCAAAATAAATAATCTAGGTCATGTATTAAGTTCATACATATTTTATTTTCACCAACTATTATTAACAATATCTATGAAATTATACGTTTTCTTATTGTTAAAGAGAGCACACTGAGCTTAATTGGAGCAGAAACAATTTTTAATACATTTCATGTAATATATATTAAAATGACAAGATTTTGCAAAATAAATAATCTAGGTCATGTATTAAGTTCATACATATTTTATTTTCACCAACTATTATTAACAATATCTATGAAATTATACGTTTTCTTATTGATATCACACTGAAGCTGTGTGATTTTTTTCAAGTAGTGCACCCTTTAAGCTCACCTTACAATAATATGAAATCTTTAAAGGCGGATCGGAGCATCCCTAATGAAAAATTTTGACTATACTTTCATTTAATCCAAACTGTGTACCTATTTAATTTAAAAGGGCTTTTGAAAACCTAGAGTTATTCAGCCAAGAATAACTAAGTTAGCTAAAAAAAAAAAAAAAAAAGCCCAGAACTGCTTTTCTGACTGATATGACAATTAATATTATGGATTTACAAGTACAAGCCAGTAATGCCTGTGAAGTAATATATTAGCGTAGCACACAATCTTATACAGCTAGTCAGCTAACTGTGTTCTGTAGCATCTGCGCTGTGTTGCTAAAACTATCTTTTGGATCTAACTGTAATTATTTCCCACATCCAAGTTCCAGGTTATAATATGTAAAAGTATAAACATTAATCTCTTAATTTTACAGAAAGTTGTGAAACTTACCCAAAATAAAGGCTTAAATATCTTAAAAATGCACAGTTAAAGGGCTCCTCTTTTGGTGAAAGTTTTCAGACAGCTTTCAAAATGGCCGTCAGGCAGTGTGAACACATGGATACCCATATCTCAGTGTGCAATGATCTGATTGACTTGAAATTACAGGAGGTATGTAGTAACAAACACATCAATTGGTTAAGACATCAAGTATGATAATACATTATTTTGTCTTTTTATAATCTGAGCTCAAATATGGAAGTGTGCTTAATTGGTACATGAGCTTAATAGGTACGTTTACCCTATTTATCGTGAGTTGTTCAAATCGTGGTAATCTAATACGGTTTTAATGAATTATATGTTCATATATGTTGTTTATCCCCGGTAACAGTTGTACACAAAGCAGCACTCAGCTCACAAATGCTGCTCAGGCATTACAGGCAAGATGAAATGAAAATGACATCCATAATTTTCTGAAGACAGTCGGTTTCCTTCAGAAATACAGTGATATAAAAACACCCGCACCGGGTTTCGACTTTGACACGTGCAGTGCTCATGATTATTTAAAGCCTTTTGGAAAATCTATTTGTGGCGGTCAGTTTTGATATTGTGGCGGGCAGCCACTAATAAATCAATGTATGGGAAACACTGATCTAAATATTCAAAGTTAAAATGAAACTTTAATTCATTTTATCTGGGTGTCTTTAAAGTGTTTTGTTAGTTTGGTGTGTTTCCTCCTTTTGATGTCACCACGTCTCAGTGCTTTTATGAAGAGAGCGCATCTGCGCACCTTTCGGATAGCGCATCAAGAACCGGGTTGACCGGGTACTCGGTACCACCGGTACTTAAAAAAACCTGGTACCGTAACGTTTTCATTTTTTTAGTACCGACTTGGTATCGAAGAACCGGGTCTTTTGACAACACTAGCACAAGTTCTATGTCCAGCTGGTCGCCATCATATTTCAGCTTCACTAGAAATACATGACAACGAGGGTCACTAGAAATGGTTTGTTTTGGAGAAAAAGTCCTGGTTAAGATTTGGCCGGTTAGAAGTTCTTGTTAGCCCCTGATGGTAGATGATGTAGCTGCATTGTTATAAGTTTTTTTTTTTTTTTTTTTTCTTTTTTTTGGGTTTTTTGTTTGTTTTGTTTTTCTTTTTTCTTTTTGTTTTATGTATTTCTTAATTTTGTTCGTTTATTTATTTATTTATTTTAAATATTTTAGATTTTATTTAATTTACAGCTCAAACAATTGACCCTTCGCAAAGACCTGCCCAACTTAGTTACTGTTGCTCTGTCCGACAAGCCATGCCACTCTCACGCCACACATCATGTTCTCACGCAGTGAAAAATACATTGCGGAGCAAAGAGGAAACTGACAACACGCCAACAGACAAGACAGAGCAGGGTACATCTGGTATGAAACAAACAATAAATACCGTTTTGTGGCTCTTTAATGTGTCATGACAGATCGCTGTAGCTCCTCAGTTCAAGCGGCACATGAACAATCATCTTTTCATATTTATTTAAAATAAACATGAATGAACATCATAAGGTATTTTATTTCAGACGTCAATACACACAGATTACAAAGATTACAAATTGTATACAGTGCTTCTTTGATACCTTTCAGATACCTTTCTGCGTCAATTATAGACCACACCAATTCTGGTCTAACAAGATAGAACAGCATAAACCAGCCTGGGCCCAACATGCTTCAGTTTTCTGCAGAATATAATGACAGAAAATAATAGTATTCCATATAGTCAGTGCACTCCAAAACAGAAGTACACTCAAAGCGCAGAAATGTCTTTGAAACATGTATTAGACCCGAAATAGCTGTTTAACATTTATATTGCACCATTCAACCTGTTAGTAATGACTTTTCCAGCTCTGTGCGCAGTGGTACGCTAATGCTACATGATGCCATTTTCAGTCGTGGCAGGTGCAAATGTAGGTGTTTTTGTCTTGGTAAGTTCCGTATCAGTGTGGAATAACTGGATTGTGTGTGCCACCCGTCTACACGGCCAAACCCGTCTGTTGGTGGATGTGGCTGAATTGACAGTATGTTGGATAGGCTTTTGCACAGAGCTGATTTCTTTCACACTCTCATTAGCCTCGGTAATGGACTACTGCCATTCTTCCCAGTCAACCGCAGGCAGGTTGCCACGTTCAGCTCAGGTTGGCGCCGCTCATTCGCCGCAGCTGTCGTTCACTTTGCATTGTCTTTCCGTGCGTGTCTTGTTATTTGTTTTTTTCCCTGCGAGTGATGTCAAAGGTAGAAGTAAACAATCTATCTTCGAATGGAGAACTTGTTGGAGGTACATGTTTGCTTTCTCCGTCTCAAACAGTGGTCCCCTTTCACTCCGTAATTGTGTTTTGTCTCTTTATACCCATTTCTCTCTTGCTGTCTGGCTCCGAAGCACACACTCAGGGCGGTGTATGAGATGGGGGGGGGGGGTTGTGTTCTCAATAGCTGTGGATGTTTATCAGTCTTTCCCATCTCTGTATCACATATCAGGATTAGCTCTGCCGTACAGCAGCTTAGGCTCTCTCACCCGTCTCGCCGTTTTGTCTTACCTCCGAATCGCTGTTTTGTGCTGATTAGACCACCGTTGTCTTTGGATAAGCCTGCTTTTGTGCAACGGTTTGCGTATGAGAATGGCAACATCCCTGTCCCGCGTGGATCCTTGCAGAACGGCGATTTCTGTTGCGTGCCGTATCGACTGACAAAATAAAACTTTGAATCGGAACTTTTGCTGAACAATCTGGACCAGTGCAGCATTTCCCAACTGAAATGCCAGAATGTGTAAGGAAACACGTTTGAGGTGCTTTGTTGAATAAAATATTGCGACACAGTTTGCATCTACATCATCTTTTTATAGAGAAGGAATGTGTTGGGCTGCTGAACAAATAACAGGAAGTGGAGGGATGAGGCTGGTTTTAGATGAGCTCCAGAGAAGCTCTTCTCGCAGAAGTTTTGGTTCCTAATGGTGTGTGTGTGAGAGACTGGATTTATTTTTCAGCCTTTCTGCCTTATTTATTCAGTGGGAAACCAACCTGACATCATCTGACCTTTTTGGCATGCTGTATGTTGTGCATCCCAGCCGTGTGAGTGATGTGATCATGTAAATTAAATAAATGGGATGTAAACAAGACTAATTGCATTAGAAATATGCCAACCAATCAAATTAATAACCAGCAGAAATCAAAATCATCCATACCTGTGGAGAGAAAACGCATATATCCCATAGCATCCTGCTGTTAAACCAACAGTGGGGATCCTGACAGCCCTGACAGTCTTTCATCCATTTTTGTACATGCTGTCAGTATTCCAGTTAATCAGAACAGCAACACATAATGGTCACATGGACTGCTTAGAGTGCTTTCACACTAAAGATTGCGGTGTGGACCTGAGACCATTTGACAAGTTTAGTTTGATTGCTTGGTGCGAGTGAGGTTTTCTAGGTATCTCAAAGCACACTTGTATGCAGCCTTTCCTCAAACTATTTAATTCTCTTCTCTTCTTAATTTATTTTTTATTGCTATTAAATACCATTAGGGTTTAGGAAAGGAAAACAGAAAATGAGAGGAGGAGGATATTAAAAACTGTTTTATTAACTATATGTTATGAACTATATTAATTTATCTGAAGACAATGATCTGGCATATTCTATGCATTTTTTTAAATATTTTATTTGACCTAATTTATTTTGTATATTTTTATTAAATTTTGTATTGTGCATTTGATTTTTTTTTTTTGATTTTTTTAAATATTGTCTTTAATACTATTTTATTCTCTTATTTTTATTTTATTCTCTTACAGTTTTCATCTTTTATTATTGCATGCCATTACATACATACATACATATATATATATACATGCTCAATGGGTGACATGTCCGGTGAGTATGCTCATAGTGGGCTCATACCTGCCCATTAGGGCTGTGCGATTGGTGGGAAAATATCAAATTGCGATTTTTTTTGACAGATATTGCGATTGTGATTTGATTTGCGATTTTAAATTTGCACTGAAGAAAAGGCCATTTAGACCAACTTAGCATTGGTAGCAAGTACAGCTAGTGTGGATTTACAAGGTCACGGGTGTCACTATTGCTGTGTGCGTTATGCAGAACTGACATCCGCAAGGTTAATTGTTATAAATAGAGGTTTACCTTTAATGCTGATAACTTTGGAAAAATCTCTAGCATAATGCTATGGTGCAATTCATCAGCAGACTCGATCGATCTGCCCTCACTTTCGCTGCGCAAAAGAGTTGGTTTGGTGGACAGAAAAGAGAGGATTGTTAATTAAGACTCTGTTTAGGTCAAGGAACAAACACAGGGTCAATGGATTGTCTTTTTGCATCTGAAACCACCTCAGTGAACAATTTCCGTCAAGGCGAGGCATTCGCGGATGCATTGGTGGATCGCTTCCAAGTTACTCTGTGCATTTTTTAGCAGTTTAAAATCTGAGATTAACTTGGATGCCCTTTAAATGAGAAGCATGACCAATAGAGCGCTGAGGAATGGTCTTCTAGGTCAGTATTTGTCCTTATTTTAGAGTCTTTATTGATAATCAATTGCTTTCCACTTCACTGTATACCAGCACATAGACAGGTTTCTCCGCTAACTCTGAATACAAATACATGTAACGCTGTTGGCCGTTGATTTAGGTAAGCCGCTTTAGGATTAGAGTGAATCATTATGGGTAAAGCCATCCAATTAAACATTCCTCATAGACACCCCACTGCATGAGTCATGCTGGCTCTCTGTTACATCCGTTTTCCCTATAAAGTTCATCCTTATATAAAAGCAAGTTGTCCTAAATCACTAAACTGAACCACTATTAATTACTTAATTTGCATCTTTTTTGGATTTTATATTAAAATCCATTTCTCACCACTTCTTGTTTCTGAATAAATTGCCGTCAGAGAGCAGCACGCATTCTTCATTTCTCTTGCATTACATCCACAGCAGACAAACACAAGTGAATGTGCATGCGAAGTTTGAGGGTAAATCCAAAGCGACCAAAAACATGAATAAAACATTGAAACTGGCATTTTTGGTGCTACAAATATGCAACATAAAAAGAAACAAGTAATACATGTAACGCTGTTGGCCGTTGATTTAGGTAAGCCGCTTTAGGATTAGAGTGAATCATTATGGGTAAAGCCATCCAATTAAACATTCCTCATAGACACCCCACCGCACGAGTCACACTGGCTCCGTGCTTTTAGCTGATTTGAATCTGGTTGAGAAGGTCCTCATCTAAATTAATTTGAATTCGGTTAAAAGGTCTCTGTTTTGAGGCGCAAGATGCTTTAAATCTTCTGTACGTTTCCCTTTTTCTGGAAATTAGACACATTAAAGAACCTTTGTGTGATACGTTTATTCTAACAAAAGACCTCTTGAAATCCGCAGCACCGTATGCAGTCTTTCATGCGATCCGAAGTGTTTAATATTTCATACATTTACGCTATGATGTTCTTTTGTATGATTTTTGCTGTGCATTTTCATTTGCAGGTTCTTTGGTCATGCCATGCAGAACAATATGCGACGTAATTGGCTTAACCGACATTGCTTGAGTTACTAGTTAGTTAAATATGTGAATGCCTCATGTGATCTATACACTCTCTGAGCTGATCTGTCAACTCAGCTGTTTAAGAAATTATTGCAAGCTTTATTTATCTGTAGGCTGTGCCTCCAGATGTTACATGATTTAGCTCCACCTGTAACATGGGCCACATATCCAGCAGAGAAGGAGGATTTGTCATATGTGTTGCATTTGCGATGATGGGGAAACTGTTTTGAGGCAAGAGTGGTTAGCAACATGTAGAAATCACCATTCAGCATTATCATTCTCTTAAAATAGAAAATCAGCCTATCTAGTCAACTTTTCTTACTCAAAACCTTTATAGAAGGATCTATCTAAACGTCAAATCTGTTATTTTCCATGCAGCAAATATGCATTATGATCACTGTCTGTCAAGCAGTCACAATTTTGAATGGTTTATTTAAAAAAAAAAAAAAAAAAGACTGCACTTTATCCTGTATTAAACACCAGTAAATAAATGCATGCGCTACTATAGTTAATTTAAACAAATAATGTGTAGGTGAACAAGCTCAATAATTATTTTTTTTTATAATAACTTGTTTGAATGGATATCCTGAGCTTCTAGTCATGTACAGTATCAAAGATGTCATATTTATTAGATGCCATATCTTCCAGTTTTGAGTTGCTGAATGGAGGCAGTGAGATATTCCAACTCATATTGGTTTGAAAAGAGTAGCACCAGCATGTTGACAACTGTCCATTATACACTTTAGCCCCATACAAAAATATTATACATTGCAATGTTCATTGGGCATGCTTGTTTAATATTAATTGTGGGATGGGGAATCCTGTGAGATTCCTAACCCGGGGCTTAATATCAAAGCTAGAGGAGTTCCACCCTGGGAGGAAGGAGACAGTTGTGGAGGTCACAGCGGGACACTGCACACAGCATGGTGTCCTTGTACACATTCTCTTGTTTCCTCTATGGGATGATACACGCAAAAGCTGGAGGAAAAGGCTCATTGAGGTGCAGAAACTGGAATTTGCGTGGTTATATAAACGAGAAAAGTGTGAATGGCAAAGGTGAATGGCACCTGTAAAGAAGTTCTTCATTATTTATTTATTTATGTTTTTTATTGATTGATTGATTGATTGTCAGTCATAAAGTAACATGTTCCCAGCTCTTAAAGCGATGTAGAGATGTAGCTTAAAATATACATCACCACAAGTTTGGGGTCAGTTTGGAATGTTTTTGAAAGAAAAGACTCATGTTCTCGAAGGCTGTAGTTATTTGATCAAAAATACAGTAAAAACAGTAATATTGTGAAATAATATTACAATTTAAATGAATTGTTTTTTTATTTGAATGTGTAGTATTTTAAAATATAATTTATTTATGTGATGATAAAGTAGAATTTTTAGCATCCCTTACTGGTGGTTGACCGATATTGTTTTTTTGACAGCCGATGCCGATATCTTGGCAAGCAGGGTGGCCGATGGCCGATATAATTGTATTTATTTTAAATAATATTTCAGAAATTTGAAATAATTTGAAAATGGATTAAAAAATAAATTTGTAAAATAAACATATTTATTCTTTAGATGACAAAGTATTTTTCACAAATAAATAAATATTTAATAAAAAATATAATTAAAAAGGAAGTAAACCGTAACCAACAGAGCACTCAGTATTCTGGGAAGTCTGTGTGCATTGGGAATCATATTTTTTCAAATAAAGCCAAGGTAACACTCATTTTACATACAGCACACAATGAAAATGACATGAATATGACAGTGGACAAATGCATAAAGCGCAGCATAATTTGAAATCACGAATTTAATGTTTAAAGCATTCAATTCGCATGGACCGAAAGTCACGCAGTGAACACGCGATCATGCAGGTCACATGCACACTTCACAAGATCTCACAACTGGATTCGACTAAGTTTGCAAGGTTTGTGAAATTAAATTTTCATTAGCCATTCAAAGATTTGTTTAAATGATGTAAATGCGTATTTTCTGAATGCTGACGGCAAACGAGAAAGTATAATGTTTGCCTTTCTATTACTAATAATATAAAAGCAATCATTATAATACTTTTTGTATACATTTTAATTCCTTTGTTTAACAGTTCTATCGGATTATTAGACATACTTCTATCCGTATTTAGACAGAACTGTTAAGGACGACGGCGGACAAGAGGGAGAATGTAAGCACTGTGTACTCAGGAACTGCTGCTCTTAGCGCCGTCAAAATAAAAGTACCGCCTCGAACGCATCGGCCAAACAGAAAAACTTATCGGCCGTTGCCGATATTTGAATATAAAGATATATCGGTCGACCACTAGTACATTTGTTTTCTTTTGTTTACTCCAGTCTTCAGTGTCACATCATCATTCGAACATCCTTCTGATATGCTGATTTGGTGCTTAAGGAATATTTCTTATCACTATCAATGTTCTGCATCCTAATATTATTGTGTAAACTGTGATACTGTTTTACAGGATTCTTTAATGAATAGAAAAAAGATTATAATTAATTTGAAATAGAAATGTTTTGATCCTTTTTTATCAGTTTAATGTATCCTTGCTTAACAAACGTATGAATTTCTTTTAAAAATTACTAAACCAATTTTTGAATGTTATGTTAAGCACTCTACAGCTGAGAACAATTAATTTTTTTGTAATTTTTGCATGCAAGTGTCAAAATGTTAATTGCTGTTCATGAAAGATGGATGTTAAAACAACAGATAACTTTTGCTTGAGTTGTGTAAAGACCTTACATTGGCTTTTGCTGCGTTACATGGAAGCTACACTTGGCAGCGGGGGAAGGATCAAGACAGATCAAGGGAGGGTGGAAAAAAAATGAGTGGTATACAAAAGGGATCTGAGAACAGAAAAGTACAGATGTGTTATTTTTAGTCTTTTTTTTAAAGCTTTTATTTGTTGGCTTTGCACTTTTTGTACCCGTTTTTGTTGATATTGAAAGTGGAGCACATTTTCACTGGATTTGTTACCGTTTTAGTAGCTAATATTAATTGTTTTCAGTCATAATTCTTTAGTGTTATAATTTGCCTAGGTAGACGTAGGGCTGGGCGATATGGCCAAAAAAATTATCACGATAATTTTTTTTCATATCAGATGATAACGATAATTATCACGATAAATGTCAAATCTTTATTTCTTTCAAGTTTAAAGCCAGATTTTTGCTCCACAGTGAAAGTTGTAGAAACCAGACCATTAATTTTCCTTAACAAAATACAATTTATTTCTTAGTTTCTGCGTGTTCTAATGAGTGATATTGTTTCAAATCAAGAAACAGGTTTGGGCCTGATAATATTAATAATGATAATACCACTTTTTTGTAACTTTTTTTCTAACTAGTAACTCAAGCAATGTCGGTTAAGCCAATTACGTCACATTTTGTTCTGCATGGCATGACCAGAGAACCTGCAAATGAAAATGCACAGCAAAAATCATACAAAAGAACATCATAGCGTAAATGTATGAAATATTAAACACTTCAGATCGCATGAAAGACTGCATACGGTGCTGTGGATTTTAAATGCACATTTGATAGTAGCTTGAGTTAGGATGCAGAGGTAAATTTTTGTTCATTATCAAAATCAGTAACATCTGTAAAAATTGTAGCAACCTCAGTTTTATATGGTTACATTTATTCTGACCATTTTTTTTGTTTTAATTAAGCATTGGTCTTCCATAGTAGCATACATTTAAATCATGATAAACAGTTAAAACCACACATATAGCACCTCAATACCACGGTAAAAATATAACTGTATGGTTTTTAGGTAGCCTATTTGTATGAAAAACAGTAGTCTAAAAATATTCAGTATAAATGCACACATGCTATAGCTTAATCACAAATACATACTATAATTATATACCATTACTCCTGTAATAAAATTGTATGTGAATATCCCACATTTGTGCCACAATACCATGGTGCAGTGAGTGTTACTATAGTAAATCCATGGTAAATGATGGTGATGTGTAGATTGAAAAGCCTTCTGACTGTCCCGTTGCACACAGTGTTTCTCCTGTTTGGCTTTAAACTAGTTTAAATCACCGAGTCATTTGTGTTTATTGCTGAGTTCAAGTGCTTCACACTGGATCTCAGAGCGCTGCTTAGAGCTCGCGTGAGCGAGTAAACGCATCTGCTCTAGTGAGCTCCGTGTAGCACGATTCAAATGAGTCTCGCTGTTTTGTTCCGCTTTTGGCGCATAAACGTTATATCGAACATTTATCGAACTCTTCATATCGTTTTATCGAGGAAAATTATATCGCGATAATTATCATTATCGAATTATCGCCCAGCCCTAGGTAGATGCTAACCATATGTGTTATCTTGTGTGACTACTATGCCATAAAAATAAATGTAATTTTTGTCAATAAAGCAAAAAATCTAAGTGATTGCATCTCCAGTACGTTTCACGCTTAATCGTTTTATACAGTCATATACTGTGATTCTGTAACTTTGTTGAACATGCCGAGTACTTACTTTCTTCTGCTGAAGTTTGTCACACCAGCAATGTGTCTTTCTCTGCTTCATTATTTTTCATTTTAAAATGTCTGATTGTCTGTTCAATACCATTCTTCGAGCATGCTTTACATCTCCTCTTTCACATTCGTCTCAGGCAGGCCGACAGCTTTGTGTAATTTAGGAGCTACTACAGAGGCTCTGATCTGCGTCCTCGATCCCTGTTAGGCATGGATTGATTTCACAGGGATGAACATGGAAATCTCCCAAATGGCAGGGTGATTTCTGAGAGGAAGCAAGTGCTCTCACTCACACACGCAGACAGGCTGTCTGACTGACGTCACGTCCAGGGATTCCTGCTAGCAGCATCGGCACAATCCATGCATGTTCCTGTCCACAAAGACATTTTCCATTGAACTCATAAAGCATCACTCTCATGTAGGGATATGCCGGTATCAAATTTTCATGTTGTGATTAATTGCTAATGCTTTTATCACGGTATATTGTGATTACACAAAAAAAACAAAGTGATATCCAATCTAGTATAATGAGTCTGTTACAAAATTATTATTTTTTTTGGTTGATCTAAATTTGAACATAAATGCAATTTAAGGGATATATCTAATTATTTAAAGCAGCACTATGTAACTTTTTCTGTTCAAAATGTGCAAACTGTATATAATGAGCGAGTACATCATGAATTCATCTTCCAAACCGCGTTTTTGTCTTATTCCAAATCACTAAGGTACACTTATAATAAGTACTTATATTTGGACTATTGTAGCCTGGTCGGGTCGTCACCGCTGCGGAGTAACACATAAGAGCGCCAAAAGTTACATAGTGCTGCTTTAAACTGCAACCTGTTAATCACCAAATCAAAATAAATAAATAAATATAAATTAATTAATTAATTAAATTAATTAATTAATTAATTCACTGAAAATCCAACATCGTTGGAATAACACAAGGCTGAGAAAACATTCACAAAAATCTGAAAAATTTCTGCATCAACTATGAAGATTTCATTCAGTGTCTGCCTTTCGGTTTGCCAAAGCATGTATTCATTTATCATGTTTTTGAATGCACATTAGGGCTGGGTATTGATTCAGATGTCCCGATTCGATTTGATTCGATTTCGATTCGCAAGCTCTCGATTCGATTCGATTCTAGATTTTTTTGATTACATTCAGTGAATATAGTTTGAATACAAATGCTATTGATATTTAATGAACAGTAAACATCAGTTTACAAATGGTGAATTAATAAAAAGTAATTAAGAACACAGACCTGTAGTTTAAACCTATTCTTTTTCTTTCTACAGTCCTATTTTTTTAAACAATAATAGGGCCCTATAAAATGTTTTTCTTAATTTTTCTAGTAATCAAATGAAGGCATAAAACATTAATTTAATTTATCCATCGATATCGAATCGACGTCATAAAAAAAACAAAAAACGATTAATCGGAAAATCGATTTTTTTTTGCCCAGCCCTAATGCACATGTACAGTTACTTATCCTCACCGCAGGATGCAGTACGTAGCATCATTACACATGGAGCTTTAAAAAGGTACATGGGCCTGTTGCTAAATAGCTTTGAAGGCAGACAGTGGGGATTATTTTGTCTGTGGGTGAGCGGTGCGAATCAGCCTGTGAGACCAGCAGTTCTTAGAAAGAGCAGACTAGCGGAGGTGTAAACGGTAACGCCGGAGCTACGTTTGGAAACTCTTCCTCACACACGGGGGTCCCTCTAATGTGTGAAACAGAGAAGATACAAACAAACACAAGCTCACTGACACTCCCATCCTTCGGCGTTCCTCGCTGGCACCGGCCCACCGCACTCAGGTGAACCTGTGCCTGTTGCCGTGGCAACGCGATGAGACGAAGGTCTGACTCCGAGTATGTTGCTGTGGAAAGCAAGCTCACATTATTTGCTCAGTTGCTTCGCTCTTCACATCGTATAAGCCAACAAATCGGCTAATTCTGAATTAGTAAAACATCCAACGTGTGTTTTTCTTCTTCAGGGGTGCTCAGTCTCTGTCCCGCTGTATATAACAGTGCACAGCTGTATAAAGGCTTTTAATAATGCGCCAGCAATAGCAGGCCCAGGTGGTTTGAAATTTTCTCAGAGGTCGAGCTCTTTAGAACGAGAGTGACAAGACGCCTCCAGATTAAGTGTATTGGCCCTCAGTGTGCTTGAGAAGCAAGTATCAAAGAAAGAAAAAGCTGCCCGGTCTAGCGAGGTGCCTTTTGCAACCTTGGACACAAAAAGATGTAGATAAGAGTGATATAAAGACATTGCATAAACATTTTTGGATGTTTATGGGGTACAGATTTAATCTTAAACTAAAATTGCACAAAAATTTTGCACTGAATTAGATTATCTCTGTTAGTGTTTATATAAAATGAGGCAAACTTTGTCATTTTGTCATAACGCTGAAAGATGTGCAGTTAGCAATGACATAATTCCTATTATAAATGTCTTCATTTATTTATTGTTGTTTTAGCCTATGCAGTCACTTTTTGTTGTCTGTCAAGCAGCAACATTAACAGATGAATTTTAAAATTGGCATTATTTTATATAATATATAATGAAAATTATACTTTAATATACCCTATCATTCAAATGGCTGGGCTCTGTTAGCTCTTTTGCTTGTTTGTTTGTTTATTTATTCATGTTTGAAAAAATGTTTATTGAGCAACAATGCATTATTCTGATCAAAAGTGACGGCAAATAATATTTAAAAAAAAAAAATGCTGTATTTTGAACTTTATTCATTAAAAAAAGTACCAATTTACACAAAAATATTAAGGATTAACCCTCAGAAGACCGAGACAGCCGCCCGCGGCTAAAAATAACTATTGTTCTTAAATGTTTAATAACTTTTGAAGCGCTAATCCTATCTGAATACTTTAAAAAGTGTTGTAAAGTGGAGCTTTTCAGAGATATCTCATTTATCTTTATTGGATATTCAGAGGCTCCATGGTGTACTTGATTACGTTATCACATTTTGACAACATTGATTCGTCAGAAGAAACCAATGCATTTCGTTCCTCTGAGCCAAACAGGAACGATTGTTGATGCTTAGTCCCACCCCCGTATCCAGATTGGTTCAAACTGTCCCATATTCAACCAATAAACATAGGTTTTGGTCTTTTGAACCACCATTTAGGATTTTTCATTGTAAATTTGAACAAATGCAAAGTGAAAGTAAAGTCTGTCGTGCATGAAAACAAACACAAAATAACACATTTGCATGAGAGCAAATCTCTGAAAAAAATATTTTTCACTCTCTGAAAAAGCCCAGAAAAACACATGACTGAGTACTTTGACATAAAACAAACAAAAAATGAAACATTGGTACATATCGGATAAAGCACTGGAATTTATGTCTTCGCGTCGCTAGGCGATGTCCCGGTAAAATCGATTCCAACGCAGAGTACAGCCAGCGGATCGATCATTTATATTATGTATATTATGTAAATAATTCTTATATAGTTCATAAAGATAATTTTCACAATTTTTTCTGTTGCACTCTGTATATTTCTCACACATTTTGTGTGTAGTTTGTTAATCATTTGCACTGTTTGTATTTGTGTTGCAGAAGACAATTTGTGCAATTGTTTTCACTAAATAGCTGCAAGGTTTGTGTTTGTTGTTGTTCATAGTCAGATTGAAAATATATTTCTCTGAAAAAAAGTCACATTTTTACTGTTTTGTTATTATATAACACTGATTCCATTTTCTTTACTCCCTAAATGCTTTTTTTGGACACATCTATATTGTTAGTAAACTAAATAGACCTGTTTTTCACTGAAAAGCGCCTATAACAATATTGTAATAAATGGCTATAGCTTGGGGAATGTTATATGTAGACAAGATTTTATTTGGAAGTGTAAAATACCCAGATACAACTGTCTAAAGAAAAAAATCCAAACTTAATGGGTTTGTGTTTGAGTACACAGTAAAAAAACACCCAATTGTTGCTTGCATTTTTCTTAAAATTCTGGAAATTCATTCATTTTGAATTTTGGGGTCTATCTGAGTGCTTATTAATATTTCATGGGCTTTGGTTTGTCCATCTAGAGTCACTGCAGCAACAGGTTGTCACTAACAGCCTTGTGTGTATTCTCTTAGGAAGGTGAAACTAGGTTCACTCCAATGCATGAGTTCATTTCTTGTTCTAAAACAGTTATCATAATCACAATTATACTATCTGCTTGTTTGTGCGTGTGTGTGAATATTTCCACAACTAAATGTGATTATGAGCAGGCCATACTACCAATTAATTGGCTCTGAAATCCTGCTGTTTATGGCACATCTTGCCAGCTCAGAGATGATAAATAGGTGTGTATATATATATATACGTATATATATATATACAGTAGTCAACATTTGAAGTGGATCAAAAAAGTTCTAAAAAAAGTTCTATATAATATATAGTATATATTTTTTGTTGGCAAAATAGCACAGAAATAGCGCAGTTGTATAAAATAAATATCACATTTGTAACCATGCTGATTTTTTACGAAAAAACGGCACTCTTCGTGTGATATTGATTTACTATATGAATTGATATAAATATATACATTTTCTGCCTCCTTATCTTGAATTGTTGAATTATGTGATCATTCTTAATGCATATTAATAGACTGAATCATGCAGTGAAAGAACCACTCTAAATGCACACGCGCACTAAAGCCTGTGTTGGTCTACTCTAACCAGACTCTCGTCGTGTATGCACGCCTCTGTAGGTGTGTTTTGTTTAGATTTTGCAATATACTCGATAATGTCATGATGTCTCACGAGTTCAGTATTTGCGCTAAACCTGCGCAGATTTGGCCTCCATGAACTTCCCCAAGAAATGAATGAGTGAACATAATTTACAAAAAGTACCCCGCCAAATTGACTAGTGATTTGACAGCGTTACCCGCCACAGCTGATTTTTACCTGCATTTGGCGGGTGTTAATTTCAAACCCTGTATATATGTATATATATGTATATGTATATATATATATGTGTATATGTATATGTATATACGTGTAAGGGAAACAGGTCAATTTAGCTCAAAGGGAATCATTTAAGATTTTAAAGGGAATTTGGACAGAATCACTGTTTTACGGCTGCTCACTGAGACAGCCAGCGATTCATTGAACGAGCCGTATAACATCAACTCTGCAATGGATATTAATATCCAAAGTATAGTGAAAACACTATTTATTAGCACAGTAACAAGATCGGCAGTTTAAGACATTAACTTGTAAGCACAAAACACAAGATACTTCTCTTTTCAATATAAATAAGGCTTTATTGGATAAATCTAAGACATATAAACTAATCTAACACATAAACATGGTACAGTATTTTCTCTGCTTGCGCGACTATTCTCTCCTCTTTGTGTCCGTCTTCAGTGCATCTGTCTTAAAGATAATATATCATGATGATCACTACGTTTGTGTTACCGAATTGCATCCTGTCAGGAATAACCTGCCGGCACTGTTTTTAACCTGGTCATTTTTGATTACTGTCAGTTATGCTGGCGTTGCCAGATATTGAAAAACAAAACAAAACAATCTAAAAATAAATAAACCGCAATGAGTCCAAATCCTGAGTTATGGAAGTAATATAAAGATATCGCTGTCCCTGATACCTGCAACCTCCCACTTTATTCACTTATTATTCACATAAATTAAGTGGGGGGAAAAAAAGGCAGCGGCTATTTGCAGTAAGTGTAAATAGCGATATAGGCTATTTACACTAATTAAGGATTCATCTATATTTAATTTAGAATTTAGTGTTTGACAACTTCAATATCTGTATATTTCTGCTGAAGTGCACAGGTAAATATGGCATTTATTTCTGCGATTAATTTCAGAAAAATGTACGATTAATTAGTTATTTTTTTAATCGATTGACAGCACTAGTATATATATATATATATATATATATACAGTGGGTACGGAAAGTATACAGACCCCCTTAAATTTTTCACTCTTTGTTATATTGCAGCCATTTGATAAAATCAGAAGAATCAAAGCAGGTTTCCTCTGGGCAGATGCTGAGCCAATTATGGGCACATAATGTTACTGACCATTCAACGTGAGACAGACACCTTCAACCACCAGTGGTTTGAGAACATACAATGTGCATTTATTAAGCTCATCTTCACCCTACCTCTGTGTCTGCTTTTCTGCTGACTCAAGCTACTAAGAAAATAGAAATATACTAGATCCAGATGAAATGCAAAGAGACCAGAACCCTTATGACTCAGGGAGAGAGAGAGAAACACTCATTGAAGCTGGAGTATTCTTGACTTTCACACAAACCCCTTCGGATTAAGTGTGAATCCACTGACTCATTCAGATGTCATAATGGCTTGCACAAAACAAAATTTTGACTGTAGAACCTACTGTTGACTTAACACTTGTCAAACATTATGAACAGTATTTAATGCAGAAACATTAGTAATTGACAAAAACATTGATATCACAGGTGGTGATCCACCTCGGTTGTGCTTTATTTTGTAATAATTCAATTGACCGCTTATACTACGGTTACCACACCTCAAGACATTGTTCAGGTGATGTAAAGACCTTTGAAATAACTGAAATCTTACGGATAGGGAAATGTAATGCGGTCAAGACCTGCCTGGAACGACTTTGGCCACGCGTGAAAGCCTTGAAAATAATAACACCTTAGAACATTCATCAGCCAATCAGATTCAAGCATTCAACACCCCTATAATATAATATAATATAATATAATATAATATAAT
>NW_015552533.1:39227-39731 GCF_001515605.1 Sinocyclocheilus anshuiensis
TAATATAATGTAATGTAATGTAATGTAATGTAATGTAATGTAATGTAATGTAATAATGCAGCCAACAGAATAAAAACAGAGCATGCCAAGAAATCTTATTTTTTTTATTTATTAATTTGTTTTAAATAAACTTGGTATTTTATATGTGTATAGGTGTAATGGTAAAATAAAGTGCGGACTATTACACTGAATGACAATTTTGCAGTTTGGAACATTTATTTCTCCCATATTTGGACTATTTTTCAAGTTATTTGAAACGTTAAAGTAGACATTTTACTTGCATTTAATTTGTTTTATATATATATATATATATATATATATATGTATATTATTATTGTAGTTATTTTAAGCTTAATCACCACAAGATTTTTGGCAGGTCTCCGGTAGGGCTGGACAATAATTCAATATCAATATGTATCGCGATATTATTTTTTTCAATAACGGTGATATGATTTTTAAACACATTTCCGATATTTCGATATACATTACCAGTTTCCCATACAT
>NW_015552533.1:58297-85873 GCF_001515605.1 Sinocyclocheilus anshuiensis
AATTTTCAGCATCATTACTCCAGTCTTCAGTGTCACATGATCCTTCAGAAATCATTCTAATGTGCTGATTTGCTGATTATCAATATATAAAACAGTTGAGTACATTTTTTTTTTCAGGATTCTTTGATGAATAGAAAGATCCAAAGATCAGCATTTATCTGAAATAAAAAGCTTTTGTAACAATATACACTATTCCATTCAGTATAATTTTAATACATTTTTTGGGAAAGAAATTATAGAAATTAATAATTTTATGTAGTAAGGATGCTTAAAATTGATCAAAAGTGATGATAAAGGCATTTATAATGTTACAAAAGATTTCTATTTCAGATAAATAGTGTTCATATCGATATCGGAATCATATCGTACCGCCCGAAATTAAGAAATATATCGTGATATAAATTTTGGCCATATCGTCCAGCCCTAGTCTCCGGTAAATATCCCATTTTATCTCTTAAATATGACGCTTTTTTTTTTTTTTGGTGGTTATTATAGGCCAAAAGAGCATGTAATCCCTGTAGGTTTATTCTCAACTGAAGAATTATTAAACTGTCTTTAAAAACTTCCACTGTTGGG
The DNA here is from genome assembly GCF_001515605.1 of Sinocyclocheilus anshuiensis. Taxonomy (NCBI): domain Eukaryota; kingdom Metazoa; phylum Chordata; class Actinopteri; order Cypriniformes; family Cyprinidae; genus Sinocyclocheilus; species Sinocyclocheilus anshuiensis. Next base: position 58,874 of record NW_015552533.1, read on the forward strand.
TCTATTTATATAATCATCTGAACAAAATTGCATTTTGATGCTTAATTTTAACAGCTATTACTCTGGGGCATAAACAAAAATACACATTTATGTCTGACAACAATATGCAGTTTCGTAGTGTCTTTGTCTTTAGTCTGATCTAAGAAAGAAGAAATAGATTGTACCTCAGGCCTGTATGGCTGACTGACATTTGTGGAACATAAAAAGATGTTGTGAATGTTGGGGTCCAAACAACAAACTTTTTAACTTAATATTTTTGTGCTCAAAAGTCCCTCAGAAAGCATGAAAGACCAGGGGGGCGTACAATCATTTGATTCAAACAAAGTCAAATGATAAACAGTTTTTTCATGCACAGCTCAATAGTCTCCTTTCAGCTGGAACTCATGCATGGGTGTCATTACCTTTTAGTGGAAAGCCGCTAATACTCTTTTCCTATGTAGAAGGAATTGTGGGATTTGCAAAAGATTGCATGTCTTGTCTGTTTTGTGCAGGGGGTGGTGAGTGTTCACTGCAGTTGCCTGGTAATTGTGCATGCACAGAAAGGCATTGATTGAATCGTTGCTCAAGAAAGCAGAAACTGCTTATTGAGCTAATGTGCTAGTGTGTTGGGATCAATTGCACAATGTCTCTTTTAAAGTATAGACTGTGGAGAGTGGTAGGCATGTCAGAGTGGATTGCGCCAGAGCTGTCATTCTCATTTTTATGTGTATGGACACGCAACTTTCATAACATAACCTATTCGTGCTAGTTAAAGTCACAGAAAGACAGTGCTTTCTAGGTAACTATATGTTTTCATTAGTGATTTGTATGTGGTGTTGCTTTTTCGCTGTTGCAAATCACTTATTTACGTTAGTTGCTGCTTCAGTTATTTTTTGCTGGTAAAACAAATCAATCCTCATCAGCATAAAATCAGTTCTCTTGAATCTGCTGTGGAAATATTGCATGCTAAGCAGTTTATGAGTGTCACGACCGTTTCTTGACCTTGCTGTTTCATTTATACCCATCTCTTGATCGCAGACACAGATTTATCGGCTTGCTGTACTGAGAACTGAATAAAAAAAAATACTGTACTGAATAAAAAAAAAAGAAATGTTATGAAGTTTTAGTTATGTGCTATATATTAATGTATATAGTGACAGTATAAAAGTTTTATTGTCACTTTTAAACAATATATAAATCCTTGCTGAATAAAAAAAAAAATCATCAGACCCCCAATGTACTAACGCTAATCTTTTAAATGCTAGTGCATATTCGCATATTTACATATCATTTGCGTATATGTTTTTCTGTACAGTCATTTATTGGCCATCATTATTTAATTTTTAATATTATTTATTTGTTTGTTTATTTATTTATGTTTAGTGCCAGACTAAACATCATGTATCTGCAACGGCTTGGTTTACATGTTGTTCACATGATGTATACCTGTCCAAGTGAGAGACTCTGACTGTGATGAGTAATGAAGTGCACCAGACTTTTTAATCGTGACAGTAGTTCTCAAGTGAAATTTAAGAAAGGGAAAAAAAAGTGATGGAAAAATTAGAACTGAATCCTGTTCTTCACCCGCTTGCAAGAACAGCGTTTATTATTTTACTCCCCAACCTCTCTCTCTCTCTCTCCCCCTCTCTCAGTCTCTCTCTCTCTCTCTCTCTGGTTCAGTGGAAATGGAGACGGAGAAAGAGAAATAGAAGGAGGGTCATAGATGCAGACGTAACGTGAGAAGCATCTCTTGCCGTTTCAGCACTCGGGCAGGATATAGCGACCCTTAAAATGGTTAAATCAGTCAAACTGCAAGGGTGGTACAGTCAGTCCTGTGAGTTATAGACTGGAGAGGACAAATGCAGTGGGGCCACAGGGAGAACGGCGTATGAGGGAACATCCAGAGGCTACGCAGAATACTTAAAGTCCCTCAAGGCCAGTAGGGATTTCGGTTTAAAAACAGATCCGTTATGCATTTATGATTTATGTATATGTATATATAAAATCAGAATGAGAAAGTAGATGGTTTTTATTCTTTTGAACAGTTCTGCCGGACCAGCGACGGGAGAATCTAGTTAGCATTCTGGCTCATATTCATGACACTCGTTCAATCAAGTTAATTAATGGTTAAGGGAGCACTCAACTCAGTCCTGGTTAAAATCACACAATCTCAAGTGTTTATTTCTCACACCTGCGTAACTGTTCATTAATATGCATGCTGATAAACGTGTTTGTGTGTGCCCGTGTCAAACGAGGTGCTCTCACATGGTCTCACATGTGCAGTGACGAAACTGCTCTCCTAATCAGCACTGATGTAATCAGGAGGCAGCCCACCTCTCTCTTTCTCTCATTAGCTGTCTCTTCATAGCCAGCACTACTAAGACAGCAGTGTACTATTCCTGCTAACAGGCCATTGCCATTAGCAGAGCTTATCTTCTAGTATGGGTATTTTGTAAATCTGCATCCACAAACTGAATTACATTAGCATGGCTTTTCCAATCAAAACAGATCAGTAGAAAACCAGCTGCTGGTATTGTATAGAAGAGCTGGAATATAGAACTCATATTCATATGCCTTAAATTATTTTGAAATATCTATCTATCTATCTATCTATCTATCTATCGATCTATCGATCTATCTATCGATCTATATATCGTTCTATCATTCTATCTATCTATCATTCTATCTATAGTTCTATCGTTCTATCTTTCTGTTGGTCTTTCATATTTTATTAAGCCTTCTGAGCAGAACAACAAAAATTCCAATTGTCATCCAACTGGTCGTTTGACATTTTTGAAATGTTAAAATGTTCAGTTTTTCTAGTAAACTGACTTGCCGTAGACTTTAATGTGCTGTGTTGCCATAATGTCTTGCATCCATTTATCATGCACATAATGTGTTAAATATTGACAAATGTCAATGAAATTGTGAGTCACAATGACTTCTGATGGGTTGAAGTACTGTAAATGAGTTGAATATTATAGTATGTTCAAATCAGTACTGCTGTGATTTTATTGGTATTATGAAGTTACATTATAGATATACTGTATAATTTCAGGCTATTACCGCAAATTGGAACCCTACATCTATATTGTAGACTTGAAAAATGAATTGAGATGAAAAATGTGTCTGAAAGAAGTCTCTTAGGCTCACCAAGATATAGAATATGGTAAAAATGGTTGTATGTGAAATATTTCAATTTAAAATGTATTTAAAAATGCAGTTTTTTTCACTTTAGACTTAATTTTACAGGAATACCTTATACTTTAAAAATCTCAATGCATTTCTCTCTCTCACAGTTTATTATATACAAAACACTTTACAGTTAAAACATTTTGTTTCTGTCCAATTCCAGCCCTTCCAAGCTACACCTGTGGGAATCCAGGCCAGCTGCTGAATGGCATGCAGCAGGGCTCTACTTTCAACATCGGGGATAAGATACGCTACAGCTGCAACTTCTGATGGGTTGAAGTACTATAAATGAGTTGAATATTATAGTATGTTCAAATCAGTACTGCTGTGATTTTATTGGTATTGTGAAGTTACATTATAGATATACTGTATAATTTCAGGCTATTACCGCAAATTGGAACCCTACATCTATATTGTAGACTTGAAAAATGAATTGAGATGAAAAATGTGTCTGAAAGAAGTCTCTTAGGCTCACCAAGATATAGAATATGGTAAAAATGGTTGTATGTGAAATATTTCAATTTAAAATGTATTTAAAAATGCAGTTTTTTTCACTTTAGACTTAATTTTACAGGAATACCTTATACTTTAAAATTCTCAATGCATTTCTCTCTCTCACAGTTTATTATATACAAAACACTTTACAGTTAAAACATTTTGTTTCTGTCCAATTCCAGCCCTTCCAAGCTACACCTGTGGGAATCCAGGCCAGCTGCTGAATGGCATGCAGCAGGGCTCTACTTTCAACATCGGGGATAAGATACGCTACAGCTGCAACCAGGGTTATGTGCTGGAGGGCCACACTGTGCTCTCCTGCCTGGCCACTTCCTCCGGCACCGCTGCCTGGGACTTCCCCCTGCCGTACTGCCGAGGTGAGTCCGGGGGCTCCAAATGGGCCAGGTGGGATTGAACCTCCTCAAGAGAGACTTGAGAAAAGGTTACCCAAGTGTCTTTATCAGGGCTGACAGATATCCCAGCGTTTAGTAGCAGGTTGGCTGCGCAGTTCTATTTTTCCTGGATGAGACGCAGTAGAGACCCCCGGGGTGATACCTGCCGACGTGTGAAAGCCGCATGAATGTGTTTTGTGAGACAGCGAGGTCACGTGGTAGCTGTTGCCTGGGGAAAAGGGATATCCAAATGCTCTCGGTCATGATACACTGAAAACATGCTGACAGTTCCAGGCCTAATATTAACACAATGTTGAGCCCCCATTGACATGACGTGCTTACATTTTACGTCCAGTCTGTTGTACTCAAAGGCTCATAAATATGCATAAATGAACTGTACGTGGGCATATTCACATATTCATGACAGTCTCATAAAAACATACACAGGTCTAGCAGTTAATAAAACAATGAAAACGTGCTCCACAGATAATAGCATGTATAATGTATTAGACATATTCGAGTGCAATGCACAGTAGCTGTGGTCTCCAGATCGGGTGTGAGTGTGTTCTCGCAGGCCAGTATGAACCAGGGCCATCTGTGCCCGGGCTGGGGGACAGGAAGCCCACGTAAAGACACACATGCTCAGCCACGCAATGCCAGAAGAAGACCCCACTTGCCAATGCTGAAGCTCCACTATCCTTCACTGGCGTCCTTCTGCCCCGCGTGGGGTACAGCAGGGATAATATATTTAGGGATTTTATTTTTAAACCAACTTTTTGGTTTAATAAAAGGTGACAAAGAATAAAGTAATCTCATCTATAGCCTATATAATGAAAATAAAGTCATAAGTGATTTATAGTTATTCCTCGGACTTATGCTGTAGCCTCTACGCGGTTTTCATTTATTCTTCTGCATCATTGTACATGACAACGTGCAATTACACATGCAGGCCACTAGTAGGCAGTGTCCACAGGAATGCTGCTGGTGTAACCTACAGTATTAAGACAAAAGCCAAAGAAGAAGCAGCTTATTTTGTACGTTGTCGGAGAAACATCGGCAGTGATGGTGATGACTTTTGTTACAGCTTGACTTGCCGGTCCATCTTCGTTTTCGCTGTAGTTATATCGCAAGCAGAAATGCATATGAAGAAATGCGATGCTATCACAGATATTTTTTTTTGTTTTTTTGACCTGAAGGTGGGGTTCTAGCAGACCAGCCATAGCGATTGCAGTCCGCATAGATTTGACGAGTTGTTACATTTTTGGAGAGGTGCATGTCAGGCTACGCCGTTGGTTTGACGCAAGAGTATAAATCAACCTTTAGACTTCTTCTTAATTTAGCATAATGTATTATTTTGTGGCAACCATTGCATTCATTCATTTTTTTTATGTTGTTTTTTATACAACAAGAGGAATCCTAGAGTTATCATCTCATCTATATATAGACTTCTATAATCAGAATAAAGTCATAAGGGAAGTAACCTTAACCCCTGGTTTCATAGACAAGGCTTAAGCCTAGTCCCAGACTAAAATGCATGTCTGAGCTGTTTTAACTGAAAGAAACTTGCACTGACGTATCTTAAAATATGTACGTTCGGTCACACTTTATTTTAAGGTTCAATTCTCGCTAGTAATAAACCATTAACTGCGACTGCGTCTAATAGTTAGTAAGGTAGTTGTTAGGTGTAGGATTATGGATGTAGAAGTCATGCAGAATATGTGCTTTTTCAGTACTAATAAACAGCCGATATGTTAATAATAGGCATGCTAATAAGCAACTAGTTAATAATGAGAATTGGTCCCTATACTAAAGTGTTACTGTAAGTGTCATTGTAATGCACATCAGTAGTGTTCCCCCCCCCAAGGCATGTTTTTAAAAAGACTTAAATTTCCTAATTGAACTATGGCCTAATCCTAAGCCCTTTCTGTGAAACCAGGCCTACAACCTTATTACTTGCATTTAATAAGCTATAATTTGTTTAAAATACATTTTTATTATTTTACCTTATTTTTATTTCTTTTTGCTATTTTGTGGCAACCATTGCATCTATTTATTGCTGTCTTTTTAAATGTTGTTTGCCCATTTTCTAGTGCCAAATTTATATATATATATATATATATAAAAAGGTAAATATATATATAAATTTGGCACTAGAAAATGAATAAATATAAAATACATTTATTTTATAATTATAGACTAAGTCAGAAGGGAATTAACCGTAAACATATTTTTGTATCCTCTATCATCCTTCATGCTTTATCTCTCTTCAATTTGAATGGTTTTCCAATTAATTAACCATGCGACTGACACCAAATGAAGTTCTGCTCTGTACACAAGTAGAGAAAACAGCAACTCAAAGGCTGTGGTAGCCGACAACAGATAGCTTTGTCTCTGGCTCTGATTATGGGTGGCCAGAAGGTGGCAGGAGGTTGGGTCATTTCCCTTAAAGGAGTCGCACAGTGTCAGTAAGGCTCCAGAAGCCATTTTGCTTCTCTGTCCTCATTACTGCTTATCTTCCAGGCCTCTTCACAGCGTTAAGTCTGACTTATTTACCATTTCCTATAGAGCACGCTATAAATATTTGATCTAATAGGCCTACATTATTACATTTTTTCCCAGTTGAACATATACGTTCAGATCTCTGCGTCTAAGCATCTCCACATGGTCTGTATCCTCACAGCCCTCTCAACCCCCTCATTCACTCACACTGTGGGAATAGATTCAGTGTTCCGCATTCAAAACGTCAAAATGGCGGGCTGCTGGCATGCCACCCTCCTCTATGGCACACTGAACAGGAATGCTCGTTCCAAAAAGAAGATAAGAGAAAACCGAGAAGTTGCAATCTCACGAACTGGTTGGATCTGTTATTCCTCCAAAATCCTTTTCTTTTCCCCGTTGTTCTTCTCTATCAGTTCTGGCTCTCGGGTCTCAGGGTGCCGCTGCACACCACTCGCTGCTGTGTTACCATGGCAGCCGCAGAGCCCGAGGAAGGCAGTATGAAGAGACATGAAACACAAGCAGACCATCTTTTGTAGGGGCTTAGATCTTTATGCATCACACATCATCCATTTATCCAGTCACTTTGACATTAAAGAGACTTCCTTGGGGCAGTTCAAAGGTTTGCTTGAGCTTATTAAGAAAACTAATTGATTTAAACTCAAATTCTGTCACATACAGTAGTTGTCAGGAAATGGGGCAAAAATGGGAGTGCTTTGATACTTTTACATACTATGACAATGAATGATTGCAATGTGTACTATAGTATATTGTACATTGTACTTCATGTACCATGGCACAAAAAATGGCTTTGCTGTACTAATACTATATAGTCTTTCCAAAATGTTAATGGCAGTCAGAAGAAGAAAAAAAAGGGCCGTCATTCCCTCAACTGTCATAGAAGAAACTCACTCTAACGCTAACTTAATAGAATTACAAATTGTATTGTATTTAATGCCAAAGTAATGTAATATAAATGCTATAAAATATAAAAAGTGCAGTGTTATAAATATACATTACCATTCAAAGGTTTGGGGTGGTTCAGATTTGTACATATTTTTTTTTTTTTTTTTTTAAGAATTCTCTTATGCTTACAGCTGCAAAAACAAGAAAAAAACTGTAGTATTGTGAGATATTTTTACAGTTTAAAATAACTGATTTCTATGTGAATGTTTTAAAATGTTATGTTAAATATACATTTATTTATGTGATGGCACAGCTGATTTTTTTTAAGCAGTCATTACTCCAGCCTTCACTGCCATCCTTCAGGGATATGCTAATTTTGTGCTCAAAAAGCGTTTCTTATTATTATCAATTATGAAAGCAGTTGTGATGCTTAATATTTTTGTGGAAACTGATACATTTTTTAGGATTCTTTGATGAATAGAAAGTTTAAAAGAACAGCATTTATTTGAAATGGGAATCTTTTGTGACATTCTAAGCATCTTTAATGTCACTTTTTATCAATTCAGTTTATAAAAAACAAACAAACAAAAAAAAAAACAACAACTCACTGACCCCAAACTATTTAACAGTATTGTATGTGTAGCGAATTGTGATAGGTTGTCATTCTGACATCTGTATGCATAATGAATTGTGATTGGTCATTTGTTCCTTGCATATATGTACTCATTAAAGCCAGCACTTGTAAGCACTGGTATTTCCTTCATGAACTGTAGTTCATGTTTCTAGTCTAGAGTTGTAGTTCTAGTTTCTAGTGATGCTTTTAAGTTTTTTCAAATGGTAAATAATTTTTCACAAAGCCTTTTATAAATATTACCAGTATAGACATGAAGTCACAAAGTCTCTACAAGATCAAACGACCAAACTGAGAAGCCAGTGATCGGCGTGTTCTACTGAAGTGTGAAGGAAACTCTTGGCTGGAATACCAATAGCCAGTCCTCTCTCTAAGCCCTCCCTCCCCTGGCTCCGTTGCGCTTTTTTTCCCCTCTCTCCATCCCTCTGTTCTAGAACTCTCAGAGGCTGCTCCTCACATATGCTCTGTGTCTCTCCGGGGAAATGTAAGAGTGACGGATCCGACGGAAGACTGACAGGGCCCAGGTCCTCCCGCCGTTTTCCACTCACAGAAAAGAAATCATGCGATTAGCCAGTCACCGCTAATGAATCCCATGCTGGCCTGTCAGAGAAGAGAACTCATCACCCATCAGTGACTAGCAGGCTCCTTCACCTGTGTGAGGTGCATACGCACTCTCTGCACTCGCTCTGACATAGAGTTTGTTTATTTGGCTGGTAGGTAGGTGTGATGACTCACTTTTTCTCTCGCGTTGTCTTTCCTTCCTCCCTCTCGAACTCACACACATGAACGCCAACTCAAACGCCTCCTAAACAAATCTCCCATCACTCTCTTTCACCCTCAACCCTTCTTTTACCCCAGAGAGGCTCCTAGTTATCATTATGAGTAATTCACTCGCTCGCTCGCACAGAGGCTTTTTGCTCCTTTACTTGCCTGGAAGGCAACATATCCACTTGGCATGCATCCATAATTCAGAATTCTTCTGTAGCTATCAAACTAGAGGCTTTACAGGGCAGGGATGTCTTTTTACTGTACGTGTGATTTTTTTTTTCTACACACAGTGGAGTTCAAAAGCTTGTGAGCACATGTAAAAATAATTTTAGCATAAAATAGTCATGTTTATTTCAATTTCAAATAAATGCTGTTCTTTTGAACTTTATATTCATCAAAGAATGCAGAAGAAATAATGTATTGCAGTTTTCACAAAAAATAAAATAAAAATAAGCCGCATATTAGAGTGATTTCAGAAGGGTCATGCGACATTGAAGACTGTTTTGCCATCACTGGAATGAATTACATTTTAAAATACATTCAAATAGAAAACAATTACTTTAAATTGTAATATTTCACAATATTACTGTTTTACTGTATTTCTGATCAAACACTGTAAATGCAACCTTGATAAGCATAAGAAACTTCTTTTAAAAACAAAAACAAATCTAAAATCTTACTGACCCCAGACTTGGTAGTGTACATTTAACTTAAATGTATCTGATTAGTAAAAAATAGTTACCATAAAATGAGAAAAGAAACACTGACTGTTTAAATTAGAAATATTTCTCATATTTGTATATTCATTAGAAAGATTTCTGAGTATTCCTGCATCAATAATCGAATAAAACATCCTGAAATGTATTATAAAGTTAATTGTTATGCTGATAATATAATTTTAAACAAACAGACAAACAAACAAATTAATAAATAGTAGTCTCAGACTTTTGGACCTTTGAAGAATTGCAATTTTAATAGACCCTAATCAGGGTAGATGCCATATTGAATTTTGCATGGATGAATGAGGCTGCGAGGGATAGACTTACAGTTTTCACAATGGCACACACTGTGTACTTTTCAAAACTCACAACTTTCAAAACTGTTTCGTGGAGTTGTTGTCTACTCAAAGTTTTGTCAGCAGAACAACCGTTATGTTGATAAACAACAGTTCAGTCCATTGAACGCACTGTACTTCTATTCCTCATAGCCTCGTTTTCATTCCTGTCAAAGATTAAATATGACTCTTCCTTGACTAAGGTCTGTTGAGATGACCCAACCTTGACACCTCAGCTAAACACCTCAGATTCTATATGATTTCTACCAAAACTCACCATGGATATCTTGTAGTCCCCAGTTACCTGTACGATCTCCAACAAATATTTTTTTCAACTTATCAACTACAAAAATGCTTTTAGATGCAGCCTGGTTGTCTTAAGAATTTTTTATATTCATTTTATGTACGTCGTCCTAGAGACAATACCTCTTTAGGTGATGTTGGGGAATAGTCTTTTTTGAAAAGGAGGTCAGGTATCTAGACTCAACTTTTCTCCATGTCAAAAATATTTGATTTCTTCCTTTTCTCAGGGGAGGGATGCATAGAAAAAAAAAAACGGGGGGAGGGAAGTCAGTAGGTCTGTTGCTTCGCCTTCACCCTCAGTTGGCTTGGCTCTTTTTCCTCACCTCACGGACTCGCTGTCAGGAAGAAAGACCTGAACATCAAGAGAGCGAAAAATAGAGAGATTGCATTTTATTCACTAAGGAAGATTGGGAGAGCCAGGGGGCTCAATTACCACAGCAGCCTTTAAGTGCCTATTTGTTATATAATCGTCTCCTTAACACAGTTTTAAAGAGTAGAACAGGTTTTGACTACAAGTAATTAACCAAATTTTACAAGACCCCCATTGAGTGTCACGGCATCTTATCGTTCTCCTATTTCCAGCTATTTCTTCTCCAGCTGATTTAATAAGTTAAATGTGTCTGTATTTGTGTGTCACCTCTTCGCAGCGGACGATGGCTGTGGTGGCACACTACGGGGTCAAAGTGGTGTCATCACCAGTCCAAATTACCCCCAGGAGTACAACAACAACGCGGACTGTACCTGGACCGTGCTGGCTGAACCAGGAGACACCATCGCCTTGGTCTTCTCCGACTTTCAATTGGAAGAAGACTATGACGTTCTGGAGATAACGGGCACAGAAGGATCCTCTCAGTGGTGAGTGCCCTAACGGTTTGCTTTTTCAGGCATCACTGGGGAAACCGAAGTATAGCGCTCATCACTATAGGTGTTTTACGAGAGAGAGAGGAAGCCAGGAGAACCACAGTCATGAAACATCTCAGCACTTGTTCAATGGAACAGAACCAAATCACAGCTTGATTCAATTATTCAGCACATAATGCGCACAGAGCTTGGACCAAATAGAGGGGTTAAAACGTTGCAGTCCATCGCAAACCTTGTCTGGGGAGCACTGGAGTACTGTTCATTTATGAAAATGGTTTTATGGGCCTGTTAGTCTCCACGTTCACACAGTTTCCTTTTCACACCCATTAAGTACTGTAACAGGCTCTCGGATAGGCACGGGTTTTTTTGCATCAGGGCTGTGGACATAAATGTGTCATTCTAATGTCACAAGATGAGGCACTATGTGATTTTTAGAATATGCTACACTATTTTCTTCTATCCCATTTTAATATGTAGATAATGATGCCATTTTTAGGTTGTTTCTGTCTTTTTATCTGGGGAGAGTTCTGGAAACCGGTTTGAAAATATTTTGCAGTTCTGTCAGAGACACTAGTTGTACAGTTGATGACTGCGCATGATAAATTCCTAATCAGCTGTTGCAGTGGGACTTTGTTGACTTAAAGTTGCTATTTTTATTGGATTTGCCCTGGGTTTAATACAATTGTATTAGTCCAAACGTAGCTGTAAAAATGCATTAATTCATACAGCAATGATGGAAGGTTAGTATTTTTACTTAGCAGACTACATAAATGGCCACTTGGGGTACCTGCATTATAGCTTACCAAGCAATTAGCAATGACAAACTTGTTTTTACATGAGAAACCTATTTAAATATGTTGGAACCCAAAACCCTTTAAACCCAAAACTTTCTTACACTCAACCTACAGATCACATTCAGATTTTCCTCCATCCAATCAACAACTGATGCATAAAAGTCCAGACCATTTCTTTTTTTTATTTTTCAGTAGTCAGTTTTGGATGTGTATCACAGTGCAGAAGAAAAAGATATGTTGCTGCTTCTGCTACATTGCAGTTTTAACAAATTGAATCTAATGGTAAAGTGCTAACAAAATGTTACATATATAGAATTTTTTTGTAGACTGTTAGCTTTGGGGGAAAAAATAAATAAAAATAAGTTGACAGTATTTTCTCAACAGAATGGTGACTAATTGGACCACCGTGAAAACGTTGGGGACTTTGAGACCATAGCTCAGTTCCTTTGAGGCTGTAGATGCTGAACAATGAGCCGCATAAGTTGGCATGTAAATTAACAGCTTATATCTGTAGACCAATCAGAGAAGCCCATTTACTGTGGTGCCAAGAGTCTCGCTTCTGCTGGGGTCCAGCCCTATACGTGTGTACGCCTTTTTGAGTCATGACATCCTGCACTGGAGTCATGAAGCATGGATGCACGTCTGCCTCTCAGACACGCTCTCTGAGGGTCAACGGAGGAGTGCTGAAGGAAGGTTGTTCCTGGCCAGGGGAGGCGATCGATAGACCCCACTTCTCTCTGTCCCCTTGCTGCCACCATGCATGGGGTCACTGCTGAGCTCTTAATTAAACAGGCAATTAACAGAGGGTGAGGAGCGAGCAGACGGAGAGAGATGAGATGGTGTGGTTCGACCTTGGCATGTTCTAGAAGCCTCAGGGAGAGTAAATAAAAAACGAACGAACAACCCAGCACCAGAACTTCACAGGCAATTAACCAATGAAAATGCCCAAAAATGAACAAAAGAAGCATCAAATACTGTCAGAGCGGCCACTCGCTGCACAGCACCAGTTGGAACTTAGTTTGGTCTCTGAGGGATTGTGGAAGTTGTTCTGCATACTGAAGAGTAGATTTTTACTGCTTGATTGCTGAAAAGTAGGGCCCAGTCGTAAAATGGGATTTACTGTATAATGCAGCATCAATGCAGAATGATGAGTATTTAGAGAGAATTTAGATGAGTAATTTAAAAGGTAGGGTTGTACATTTAATCAAATTGCAATATGGGCTAATATCTGTGAATTTTAAACGGCAAAAAGGACTGCTATCAAATGTTAATTCTGCATGTCTTGATGTCTCTGTGTGAATGAGCAGCAGTTTCGTACTCCATGTAAATTTAATCTCCAGAGCTGCTCAGAGAGTTTATTTCATGAGCATATCATCATTTTATTTAATAAAACTGTTGTCAGACACATATAAACTCTTCAATACAAGGTCTTCACTCCCTGCCAAAACAAAGGTTTGGTTTAACTTGAGGAAATTATGACAGAAAAATATTACAGTTATTATTGTACAGAATGTATAATTGCAATGTAATACTAATACTAATAACAACAACAACAACAATACAGTTTATTAATACATTATTTTTGAAGGAATATTGCACAATATCATTTTTTTTTTTGTCAATTTTTAATTTAAACTGTTAACCTCTCGTGCTGCACTTTTTTGCCCCAAAAAATGATAGGAATTGTTCAAATTAATTTGATTACATTTTAAGATGAATAAATTGTTAGTTTTATGTATATTTGTTTTATAACAACCATTTTTGATAAGATTTTGACTGGATTTATAAATGCATCATTCATTCATTCATTTTTGATAAGGAATTTATATTAAATAGTAAAACACAGAATCCAGAAACAAATTCAAACAGACACAGAACAGAATCTCCGTGAAAAACAACTATAACTTTAATTTTAATACATTGGTATAAAATATACGTTTAATAAGTTGTTAAAGTTGAATGCATTCAATTGATTAGATATTGTAAATATTAAAATCCATTCAAATGGAATCCAGAAAAATGTAAACAGAAAACTCAGAATTTGTGATAAAACGAAGCAGATTTCATAAGGTCCTAGAGAAGTTATCGATTGCATCAGTTGCTGTTAATGTTCATCTCCAGATATGTAGCTGGCAGTTTGGATAGGTCTGAGTAGGAGGATTTACAAGTGTGTGTTTGTGTAAAGGTGAAGGATAAACAGAGATCTCTAACATGAATGGTCATCATTGTAGACACGCCCCCGGATTGGCATAAGATGTGTCTGTGTGCTGTGCAGGACCTAGCAAATAACACTGGACACTCAGTCATCTGCCCGCAGCAGGGTTACCCATGAATCACTCCAAAGAGCCCCTCATTCCCTCTTTATCTCCTTTTAGCACAGATCCACTGAGCGGCAGAAACACTACTATATCAACATGGGTATCCTGCCCGGTAAAACACGTTATCGACACCACTTGAAGCGGTTTCGTATGAATTCACATGATGTTCCACCCACTAAGGGTTTATCTTTCTTGACCTATTTGAATATTGCCATAGTCGTGGCTTGGTGGGATAGTGCATATGTTCATACATTGTACAGTGGTGCTTAAGTGCAGTAACCCATGTCCAAAACAACCCCCATGATTAGTTTGCTGTGTTCACCACTGTCTTGTTCATTTAAATGCTAAATAAATAAATCAAAAAGCATTATTATTGCTATTATCAATTTACTTATTTTTTAATATTAATTTATTTAATCTTTTTTTATGTTCGATACTTCAGAGATATTGTAGCTGTTGCTTTGTTTTGTGCAGATCTGAGGCTGTCAGTCCTCTGGATCTCCCTAATCTTAGCAGGGTTGAGAGCAGAGAGCAGGCCGGTATACCCTGGGCACCTAAACACTGCTATAAGGATTGTTTGTTATTTATGCATCTAAACAATGCTTTATTCCTCTCTCTTTCTCTGACTCACCAGTCTCTATCTGTACATCTCCACCGAGACTGACTGATGTTCAGTAACTACTTGCGTTATTGATTACCTGTTTCTTCTCAATTGTGAGAGAGACTGGTATTTATTGAAAGCACCGGATTTTTGGGATGGATCCATGCCTCAAAAGGTCATTCTGCAGGCTTTTTTTTTTTTTTTTTACATGATGTTCCACCCACTAAGGGTTTATCTTTCTTGACCTATTTGAATATTGCCATAGTCGTGGCTTGGTGGGATAGTGCATATGTTCATACATTGTACAGTGGTGCTTAAGTGCAGTAACCCATGTCCAAAACAACCCCCATGATTAGTTTGCTGTGTTCACCACTGTCTTGTTCATTTAAATGCTAAATAAATCAATCAAAAAGCATTATTATTGCTATTATTAATTTACTTATTTTTTAATATTAATTTATTTAATCTTTTTTTATGTTCGATACTTCAGAGATATTGTAGCTGTTGCTTTGTTTTGTGCAGATCTGAGGCTGTCAGTCCTCTGGATCTCCCTAATCTTAGCAGGGTTGAGAGCAGAGAGCAGGCCGGTATACCCTGGGCACCTAAACACTGCTATAAGGATTGTTTGTTATTTATGCATCTAAACAATGCTTTATTCCTCTCTCTTTCTCTGACTCACCAGTCTCTATCTGTACATCTCCACCGAGACTGACTGATGTTCAGTAACTACTTGCGTTATTGATTACCTGTTTCTTCTCAATTGTGAGAGAGACTGGTATTTATTGAAAGCACCGGATTTTTGGGATGGATCCATGCCTCAAAAGGTCATTCTGCAGGCTTTTTTTAGAGTCTCTATCTGTACATCTCCACCGAGACTGACTGATGTTCAATAACTACTTGCGTTATTGATTACCTGTTTCTTCTCAACTGTGAGAGAGACTGGTATTTACTGAAAGCACCGGATTTTTGGGATGGATCCATGCCTCAAAAGGTCATTCTGCAGGCTTTTTTTTTTTTTTTTTTTTGAAACCGATGGTTTATCTGCAGGCTTTTTTTTTTTTTGTGAACACAGTGTTGTAAATGTGCTTGTTAAATCGTACTTTCTAATGTCCTACAATATAAAAAGAACAAGTAGATGTTAAGGAATCTGAATGGCTTTCAGTTACTTTAAACATTCATTAGACCAACAATATTCCTTCAAATATTGCCCCAGCTATTCTAGCTAAATTTTCTGAACAGTTTCATATTCGGAAAAAAATGTTGCTTATTTTTAAGATCCCAGAATGCATTGCAGCATAAATATGGTTATTTTTCAAGGATTTCTATGTTTTTTGTGGTTTGCTGACTTTCTTCATGCTGCTGTTTTTGTTTTTTTCAATGATGATGATAAGAACTCATCTTTAAACTTAATTATGTTTGTTTATTGTTACTGTTGTAGAGGTTTAAATGAAGTGATGAGATCAACTTTTAAATACGTAGCCTATTTAATCCATGTTTAAGAATTAAATGGTGACATTTATAGCATCGTTAATTGATGTTTTGCATTGAATCTTGAAGGGAATTTATTAGTGGAATCTTTAGCTGTTATTGAATGAACAAATATGATTATTAGACATAAACATTTATACACTACTGTTCAAAAGCAACTGACATTAGACATTTTCTATACATTTATATTTCAAATAAACATATTTTTTTCATCAACTTTGCTCATCAAAGAATCCTGAAAAAGTATAATTTCCACAAAAAAATAAATAAATAAACTAAGCAGCACAACTGTTTTTAACATTGATAATAATTAAAAATGTTTGAGTGTCAAGCGGCATTTTAGAATGATTTCTGAAGGATCACGTGACACTGAAGACTTTTACTAATTTAAGAATTTTACTTTGCCATTACAGGAATATTATATTTAAAATTATATATTACAGGAATAATTATATATTTTAAAAGATAGCCTATTAAAATAGAAAACAGTTTTTAAATGGTTTTAAAATTGTAATAATATTTCACAGAATTACTGTTTTTACTGTATTTTTGTAACCAATAACTGTAACTGCCCTCAAGTTTTTGAATAGTAGTATAAAATTATTATTATTTTTTAATCTACTCAGGTTGGTTTGCTTTCTGTTTTAGAGAGGTTTTCGTCAGCTGGGAGAGCTAGGAGACTGGATTATTGACTAGCGAAACCAGATGAAAACCAGCTTGGCAAACTACCTTAGACTGTTTTAAGCTCACATAGGTTATGCTGAATCTTTTAGTGCATCAGTAGACTTGTAGAACACAGCTTCATTCAGTACTCTTTCATCTCTTAAAAATCTCACATCTCTCTACTTTCTTAAGATCTCTGGTGCGCTATACCCTCGTGACCGTGCCTTTATTGGTTGCTGACGTACACCTTCCTTCTTAAGGTCTCCCCGGCTGTGTTTTAACCTCCGCAGCACTTGTTTTTAGCCCGTCTCGGTCTCTTCCTGCTGGAGACTAGGATGTTCCAATCCCAAGTCCTCAGGGAGAATCTGTCATTCTGCTGGCTGCCATTCACAAAAACCCTGCGCGCTTCTAGCAATAACGCCCTGTTCATTTTGGATGTGGACAGAGACGGGTGTCGCGCATTTTGTTTTGCACATTTGGCTAGCAGCTGCGCTGGCTCAAGTAATTGCCCACTTGCTTTCCTGTCGCTCTCTTTAGATTACAGTCTGGATTCGCGTGACTGGCAGAGGATTTGTCATCTGTGTGCTGCACCACATTTGCCTGGTTTTAAGAGATGAAGTTTTATTTATAAGAGGCGCTTAGCAAAAAAACTGAGAGCAGGAAAGCAACACGCGTTGTACATCATTTCCACTGTTTTATTTCTTTATTTATCCTGGTAAACATGTATGCCTTGGCCCATTGATGGAGGAGTGGAGCGTAGCTTTGGTTTTTCGCTGCATGTTTGTGTTAAACATGATGGCTGATCCCCGCAGAGACAATCTCCTTCCTGTCAGTCTTTCCTCTGCAACCTCCCCCTCATTATTATTGAGATGCCATGAAACGTCAGGATGCAGTCAGGCTGCTCTAATTGTCAGATAAAAGTGGGCCATTCTGAAGTCGTTCATAATAAATGCTGTTTCTTATTTAATTTTTCTCCTCGGCCCCCTGCTTACCATTTTTAAAATTGTGCGAAACTCGGCCAGAACAAACACTGGGGACACGGAGGGTGTTGCGTTTCGCATGGAAATCTGAAGGAGTGTTGCAAATGTTCAGTTCTCCATGGTTTAGACACATGCCACGGATAATTACATCAGACTGTAAAAGCAGGTCAGCGTCTTACTGTGGAGGGGGATATCAATACCATTTCTCTACTGGATGGCTTTCTCGTTACTTGTGCTGTTTTTTTCTCTTTTATATGTTCCCCTCCTCCCGTTGTCTTGATTTTTTTTCTTTTTTCTTTCTGATTCAAGATGGCTAGAGTTCAAACAGAATTAATTGTCTTTCGAAGGGGGCATTCAGATACATGCACAATTCGTTCTCAATTCACCCAGATCAAAATCAAATTCATCTTTGTTGCTGAATGTATTATTTAGTAAAAAAGACAGAAAACAAAATCTGCATAATAACCAATGCAGTGGGTTGGTGTCTTTAAAGGGACGGTTCAGCCAGAAACACAAAAGATAGATTTTTGAAGAAGCTTTACAGCTATTTTCTGATGATTTCTGATTTTCTTTTAGTGACTTTCCCAGTCTAATTTCTGTACAAATTGTTATTTTGAGCCAGCTTTTTTTTTTTTTTTTTTTTATAAACCTTTTACTGGTTTTTTTTTTTTTTTTTTTTATAAACCTGTTAATGCACACATTGGACTGATCTGGTTTTGATGTTCACTGAGTGATGCACTGGTTTTACAATTCTGCCTGATAAACCCATAATTTATAGAATAATTCATATAAAAAATATATATATATTACATTTTATACTGTTTTGTATAAAAACTGTTATGTTAAATGTTTCAAGTGAATAGCCATCATGAAACTATAATGTACAATATGAAGGATGGATATTTTTTTTACAAAAAAAAAAAATCTATTTTTTTTTTATAAATTTTCTTGATATGCTCAATAATACATTTAATTATTCATTTTAAAAGACTGACTTAAAGGGATAGTTCACCCCAAAATGAAAACTGTCGTCATCTACTCACCCTCATGTCGTTCCAAACCTGTATGAGTTTCTTTCTTATGTTGAACATCAAATAAGATATTTTGAAGAATGCTGGAAATAAACAGTTGAAGGTCCCCATTGACTTCCATAATATTTATTTCCCTACTATGGAAGTCAATGGGGAACAACAACTGTTTGGTTCTTCACAATTCTTCAAAATATATTATTTTGTGTTCAACATAAGAAAGAAACTGATACAGGTTTGTAATGACATGAGGGTGAGTAAATGATGGCAACATTTTAACTTTTGGGTGAACTATTCCTTTAAAGTGATCTGAAAATGTGACCTATACTGGCAAAATGAGTCACAATGAATAAATGTTAAAAAAAAAATTAATAAATGTATGATCTGTTGGAATCAAACAAAACATGACTAACCAGCTACACTTGTTAAAGTCGATAGAGTCAGCAAAGTCAGTTTTGAGAAAAATCTATTTAAAGTTTTTTGAAGGTTCTAATACAAAATCACCTAGCAACCATACCTTATAATCTCTGGTAATACCACCAAATTCAGCACACACTAATCTATAGTTGTGCAACTTTTTTCCCCATGATACCACAATGCACCGCACGAGGTGTTTTGATCAATCACAGAAGACGTTAGAGCAACTAGAGATGATAATCTTCACTTGCCTCAAGATTTGATTCGATTATGATTCAGAGGGCAACAGTTTGACTATTATATGATTCTCGATGCATCACGTTTCATCTTTTCCTCCAGTTCTGTTCTTAATAATAATTACTATATTAATCATAATATATTTTTATTTTATCTTAATAGTGACTATTAGCATGCACTTTTATATGCCATTTCAACTGATTCAATATTCACTGACAGAGTTAATCAATCAGTTAATCAGCCAATCAATAATTATTTTGGCTTGACATGCGGGTGAGTAAATACTGACAATCTTTGTGTGAATGACTCTTTTATGTTTAAAATGATAAATTACTGTCATTTAAACATGACTCAAAGATGCCTGAAAGCATCACATGTAAGTGTGGCATGTAACTATGGTCTTCTTCTCCCTGAGGAAATGACAAAGAAGGGGCTGTCAGGATGAGGGGAGCTGAGTGCATTATCATTATGGTTTCTGGTTGTGTACTGCAAGCCGTTACACATAAGACTAAACAACGACATCGCGCTGGGCTTCGTGACATTGCCGTTTCAATTATACCTCGAGATGTGCTACTCTGCATGTAAAGTATATCCTTTCCATCCTCGCAGAAAGAATACACATGTATACCCTCCATGAATAATACACAGGACCATATGCTCTGGAGGAGTATGTGCTAAGCATGCAAGCAGAGATCACATGCAAACATACAGTCATGGCCAAAAATATCGGCACCCTTGGTAAATATGATCAAAGGTTACGTATTATGTCTATTTTTTTATCCGATGATCACCTGGGACATAAGAACCTGCAGTATTTTTGACTGCAATGTTTAATAAGTAAATCCGCACTGCATCATCAAGATTCCTGCTTGTGTAAATGTCTCCGAGGTGCAGAACTTCTGCTCAACCTCTTCATGTTTCCACCATGTCTTTGCTGAAGCAGCGGAATTAAACTGAAACTATGTGTTGGCTTCCCATCAAGGACAGCGTGAAATCAATAGCTGTCTCTTTAGTCCGCCCGATGCACTTATCAAACTTTTTTTTTTCTTTTTCACGAGTCATGTTTTATTTAGGCATGTGTTGGTCTAATGTCTCCATTCGAACTGAGCCATCCATCAAAACGGCACGGATGACCGGTGCTTAGCTGGTGTCTGGCAATATCAGATTGTTTACACTCATCCACTCGGCATGTAAAGTTATCTCTCACTCTCCAGCCCAGCAGACGCCCATCTGAAATCAAAATCGACAGGAGCGGGTGAAGAAAATGGTCCGCAAACGCTCATATTTAGTTGCTTCCTATCAGTGTCATGACCTAAATCAACACTTTTTCCCCTCTCGGAATGGTACAAGAGTTTTTAAATGGAGGGCAAAATGACGCAGCGGTACATGTGAATGAGGTGAGGGAGCCTATATATATCTTTTAGGGCATTCTGTGGGACTGGTGGGTGTGAACCCATTGATTCTGTCTTGACGTACTCTAAACTGACCTCTTCTAGGTCCCTGCTCAGCTTTTGGCCCACATTGGAAAACAGCAAGATGGACAGGAGTGTTTTCGTAAGCATGTTTGCTGTTAGGTTTGTGGCTTTGTTCGTTGTAATGATAGACGTGGACCGTACTATGAGAGATTAAAGGTAATGGATTAGATCAGCTCCCCATTCCTCACTGCTGATAACCCAGCACTCCTCTCATTTTTATAGATGCCGGGCTGCTGTGATTGGCTCCGGTTTGCTCAATGTGTTTCACAGACATTGCTAAAGCGCACACACTGTGTGACAGCACACTGAGCAGCTGCAGTAGTTCTTATTGCCTACAGCACAAAAGTGACCAAGGTGTGTGGAGGTCTTGGCAAGTAGCTGTCTGATCATTAGCTGTGAGGGAACCATGGGGCAGGTTGAATTGGACAAACCTTTTTTTGGACAAACCAAACTTTTCTTTTATGTTTTAAAGTTGTACATATTGTAGTATCAGTTAGTCAGAAGTCAAACTATTGGCATAAAGTCTGGTCCACATTTACTGCAGTCAGTTGGGAACTGGAAATCATTTCTTAGAACTACAGTAGTTTAATTAATAGATAAATAAATACTACATGCATGCATACAAATAAAAATGGAACTGGGCGACATTGTTTTTGACTGATATAAAATAATTTTTTGTCAGAAATACATTTTAAAAGGGTCATGAACTGGTCATTTTTTATTATTTCGTACTGTTCTCAGAGGGCCACTTATAATGTTATCAATATTTTTTTACACCAAAAAAAACCATCATAATTTAAAAGTTTGTAAAAGTTTCAAATTTTCCACCCTGTTTTGACCCCCTCATCAGAACGCTCCATTTGAATACGCGCGTCGGACTGTAGACTCGGAAGTAAACAACCACTGCTATGATTGGCTAATAGTTGTGTATGTTTGATAGCCTAAATCCTTCACAGATGGATGCTGCTGAGATTTAGGTAAAAAATGCATAAATCAGTACATATCAAACGATTTGTAATAACAGACAAAGCAATAGTGACCACACAATAAAAACAGTTACTTACACTTGTGTGGTGTGGCATTACTGTCGGAGCCAATATAGTTGGCACAGCATTGTCTTTTAGTTTCAGTCTTTCTGAAAATACTGCATCGAACTGTGCCTTGTTTGTAAACTAATCCGCAGTAAATTGAAGTGAACAAAGTTCTTACCGATGCGGTCTGGATCAAATAAAATGAATCCACTTTTTCCAAATATTGGGTTTAGAGGGAAGCCAATGCAAAGACTGTTTTTCCACAACCTGGCACTGTACCATGTTTTGTTGTATTCAGAGCCATCTTTATCGCTTGGTTTCTGCATAGACCTGCGTATGCCTCTCTCCTTATTTACACTACATGTGCGAATCAGTGGGCGGGGCTAAACAGGCAGTGCTATAGAAACAGGCGTTGATCTTCTCCTGTGGTTTAGCCACATTATTACGTCATAAAGTGGCACATTCCACAACCTGTCGTTTTGGAAGATTGGCTTCAATATAAGCTGTTTTTAGACTAACAAGAAAGTTTTGAGTTCTGAAACTTGTAGCATGTTTTTATAGTACAATGACATCTTATACGTCAAAAGATCAAGGGAATTTTGATTTCTCAGTTCATAAGGCCTTTAATGAATGAAATATGTTTGTTCTAGTATTGTTTAATATATAGTTAAAGGGAGGTGCAATTTTTGTCATCATTTACTCATTTATCTCATGCTGTTCCTTTTGACTTAAGCACATAAGATCATAATTTGAAAAACATTGGAAGACATTAGCATTCATTTTATAGACAAAAATTGTCAGTGGAACTATCAAGGAACCAAAATCATTAAGAGGAAACAGAATCGTTCAATTCTTTCCTGTCTCTAGTGTGCATTATGGTGTAGTTCTCAACTTTGTAACAAAAATATTCAATAACAAAAACATTCAGCAGTAGAAATGTGTATTGTTATGTATCCCATTTGGCATCAGTAAAGAACCAACTCTGATACCAGTACTATTTTTGAGTAACTGTAGCTTATTCTGGACAAGAGCCGTCTACACAGACTCAGAGGGGGCCGCCTGACCGACATGTAAAACAACCAACAAACCACCAAGGGCATATAATGTGTTATGCCAATGGGGCCAGTGCCTCGGGGCCTCTAACTGCCAGGGGCCTCAAACTGAGATGACTGCTGTGGCTAGAGAAAAACCACAGCTGATGTAAAATTGACATAGAAACAAACAGTGCTTGAATGTGTTCCAGTGACTACTGGCACAGTGTGAAATAAATGCACATGTTCCTAGCTCCTCATCAGCTTTATTCAACCAGTCACATTACATTCTGTTCTCTTTTGCAGTGTATTACTCATATATTGTGTACTTTCTAGATGTATTTCTTTCATATTTACATGTTTTTTCAATTGTGAAAACAGGTGGCCTTCAAAAAGGCTGGTGCCCTGGAACTCCATAATCCGTCATTACCAACCACATTTATAGGGGAATATTATAAATCTGAAATCAATAATGCTATAACAATAGACTGACTTCAAAGTGGTAGTTAATTTCAGTGTGCAAAAACTTAGTATTTTGTGGTTTAGAATATTTTAGACATAATTCTCCAATGTGTAATACATTTCTGCTCAAGGACATCTAACTTGCATTTACTCACTACCAACTGCTTCATACAAAATATGTCAAACTATTGAATACCATGAATACTGCAAAGCTTCACCATAACAGCCTTGTTCCTTGTATAAAACACTTTATTTCTCCAGAGACTGAACAGATCCAGTGCAGAGTCTTAGATGTTGTAGAGCAGCCAATTCAGATTGAATCAAGTGATTTCAACCATGTTTGTGGGAAATATGCATCATGGAACTTGAGTTTTTATGGCTGCACTTAGACTGGTTAAATTGATAGATCTGTCTTGTGTAATTTCACATGGCATCTACTGTATATACATCATGAACATCACTTTCATTTCATTGAATTATGGAAATCCGAATTTCAGTTTACAGTTTCCATTTTGAATCCGTTATTTTAATTGGGCTATTTGATGTAGAAATTTATGCCATCAAAATAAACCTGATAAATGAAATAATTATTGCACTTGCTCTCAAGCTGTGTTCAGTAACTGCAGTGTCAACAGTATTTAAATAACACTTCATGGATATTGCCAACGGTTGATCAATGAGATGTATTTTAATGGAAAATAACGATCGTCTCGTTTGGGAACTCTGGACAGCAGTTCTGCATCAGATGTGTTTTTCATATGGCATATAGACAGTAAAAGACAACAGATGAAAAAAGGCTTGCCTAATCTATGCCGCATTGTTTTGAAAGTCTGGCGCTTTGTTTCAGCATTGTGGATTTTCTTTTTATTTGTTGAGTTTATTTTGTGAAATATTGATGAGGGTGGGAGAGACAGTGGGCTGCACTCTTATTTTACAGCCTGCTTTAATGAAAGTGCTCTGTGTTTCTTCAGCGTTTTATTTCATGAAGCACAATTATTCTTCGCACACCATATCCCGCCACTAATCTTCGCACCGCACACACGCACCACGCACAGAGGCATTAACATGATTAATTCATTTTCAGCTAAATAAGATGGAGATTTGCATAATAACACTCAAAGACATCATGCGATGTGAAGGTCTTTTGTTTAACAGTTCTACACACTGTAAATTTGGAGAGCATGTTTAAAGAAGTAGTTCACCTAAAAATGAAGATGTATCATTATTTACTCACCCTCATGTCATTTCAAAGCTGTGTGCTGTTACTTGTGGGTTGGAACGCAGAATTTGAATTTGTGAAGAAATATCTTGCATTAATATGAATATGAATTTAAAATGATTACATTTCTACTTTCTTGCTTATACTTATTATGATTCCATCAATCCATCCATCCATCCAATTTATTAATTTATATATAATTATATTTAATTTATGTAATATTGTAATGTATTACTTATTACGTTTATATTTATTGATTTTAGATATATGTATCACCTATGTACTACATTTATATTATTTTAGTTGTTTTTATACTTATTTATTATTTTTAATTAATTTAATTAATTTATTTTTTATTTTTAATTATATTAAAGCAAATAAAATAAAAAAATCAGCATATAGGTTTGCAATGACATGAGTACATTAACAATTTTCTTTTTGAAAATTCCTTTAAGAACATAAGTTTAAGGACTTGGATGTTGCATGTTTATGAGCTTTCGAAACAAATTTGGGAATATATTTACTTAGTTGCTGCTCATTCTGGACATGATATTTTATTTACAGGTCTGGAAGCCGATAGTGGCAGTGACATACTGTGCACTCTTAAACACGGCCTCTTTCGAGTCCATCTCTTGAGTCATTTAGCAGGCCACTGTGCTGTGTTTATGAGTTTGATTTTCAGATAGACTTTATGTTGTTCTCTCTGGCATGCTTCAATACCTGTGTATATCAGCATGCCCCTGCATGTCTTTGTGTCATTGAGTTTCATCGGTCATGCCTCGACATCCTCATTCAGAGAGCAGCGTTCCCTCCGAGTCAGCAAGCCACGCTGCACTGGCTGCTCTCAAAATGGCTGACTCACTCTAAACAACACTAAAACACTATTCTATCTGCCCAGCACTTCTTATCAAAGCTTGGACTGGGCAACTGTATAGCAGACAAATCCTTACACCCCATTCACACGGGGCGTCGTTGTCAACGCCTCTCATTTACTTTGAATGGAGGGACGTCAAGCGTTGCCGAACTGAAATGTGGGTCCGTCGCGTTGGGTCCGTTGCTTGCGGCAGAGGTTGAAAACTTTTCAACTTTTGAAGCACCAACGCAGGCGTCAGCCAATCAGATCGCCTTATGCAAATACCCTGGTGCAGACGCTAACCAATCGCGATCATGCAACACCAGAAAATTAATGTGATTGGCTGTTGTCACTATGACGGTCGCATCAGCACCAAGCTTCAGAAACACCCTCCATCAAGCGTCGACGCCGACGCCCTGTGTGAATGTGCGATTACATAGCAAGTGTACTCTGAAATGTAAGCTGTAAAATAACATGCTATGCCGTTGGAACTACTGTATAAACATATTTTTTGGTTGTTGCTTCTGGTCAGTGATATGTAGAAGGTGTCAAACATTTTTTTAATGATGTGTGTCGAGAGTTTATAAATGGTTAAATAATATAATATACTACACCAAAACAAATGAATACATATACTGCATTTAATGTACAAGTCACCATATTGGACCCGGTGCAGACTTTTCACTTAAGCTGTGACACAGATTTGTGTACAGATAAAAACTGAACTGTGCCATAAATGACAAGCAATTTTAAGCTGACAGGAGAAGATTTAAAGTGGTTGAAGTAGGGAAAAGAAAATCAATGATTTAAGTAAGCAGTGGGGTAGAGAGAGCATTTTCATGTGTTCTGTGTGTGTAGGTGTGTTTTGATAGAGGGGAGAGAGAACCAGGTGCTGGGAGAAACTCAGAAGGGTCAAAGGGGAAGTTTTGCTGGGACGTTTTTCTACACTCTAGGAATATGTCATCCGGATATTGATTGGCATGCTAGGTGATCCATCTTAATTCAATACCCCAGGATGAGAAGAGAACTTTGTGTGCTCCCTTGCATGACGGGTCAAAAAAGTGAATATGTGTATGTAGTGTGTGTGTGTGTGTGTGTGTGTGTGTGTGTGTATCTGTATCTCACGCGCACACGATTTTAGTCACTCACACAGATCACGTTGCGTGCGTGCACAGACATTCAGTAACAAACTTTTTAGCGCTGCCCCGCAATTTTATCAATAAAATAGCTTAATCGCTCAAGAGCTACATTATATATCTCAACAAGGAGCTGGTAACATCATCGTTTCTAAAGGAATTAAAGCCACAGCTTCACTGTTAATAGAGA
>NW_015552533.1:86734-87096 GCF_001515605.1 Sinocyclocheilus anshuiensis
AGTGCGGTCCACTGCTGCACACGTGCCACAATATCGATACAGGGCCAGCTGTATCGATACTCGCATCGTCAAATCTCTTTGACGATACATCGTCGTATCGATGTATCGAACACAGCACTAATAAATATACTGTATGTGCATTTATATACATTTGGTATAGGTTGGAACAATTTTTTTAACATTTGAAATAACAATTTAATTCGTGTTTTTTAAATAATTGCATTCAGTAGGGATGTAACGGTATGAAAATTCCTTATCACGATTATTGTGACCAAAATTATCACCGTTATCAGTATTATCACGGTATTGTTCAAATGTGCTGGAGATGTTAAAAAAGTACAGACACATAAATCACTTCACCA
>NW_015552533.1:87594-98043 GCF_001515605.1 Sinocyclocheilus anshuiensis
GTTATCAGTATTATCACGGTATTGTTCAAATGTGCTGGAGATGTTCAAAAAGTACAGACACATAAATCACTTCACCAAGTTTTATATTTAAAACCAACAAACAACAAATAAAATGACTTTTTGTTTGCATAATCACTAAAACAATAACATTACCAATGATGTTCAGATTTGAAATGACAACTTGACTGACAACAGTTTAATAGCATGTTGAAATATCTAATGTAAATGTTCAAATAAATCTTTGAAAAAGTTTAATAAAAAGATAAACCTCACATTTCAGCATTTAAATAAAGAAAATGTCAAATTATAATTGATTAATAAATGATTATATGTATTTTGTCTGCTCCATAAATAATTCTAGATAACTTATCTGAATTGTTTAAATGTGTAGAATCCACATAAGCTTGTTTTTCATCAACCGGTCAAAATTTACAGCAGGGCATGCAAATTAGTTCAAATAAAGCTTTGAAAAAGTTTAATAAAAAGGTAAACCTCACATTTCAGCCTTTAAATAAAGAAAAGAGTTAAGTCAAAATGATAATTGATTAATAGATGATTATATGTATTTTATCTGCTCCATAAATAATTCTAGATAACTTATCTGAATTGTTCAAATGTGTAGAATCCACAATGTTTTTCATCGACCGGTCAAAATTTACAGCATGCAAATTCGGTCCGTTTTTGGCCAGACAGAAACGGCACACAGGCTGAATGTAAATATAAGTCTCTGTAAATCCACTCGCTGACAGCAGGTGGCGCTTATAGAAAAACTGAATTACAGCTGTTTCCCGTAAACTCTGTGGCCAAAGCAGTATTGCGATTAAGAACACTTCCTTTAGGTAGGTATTACAGAGCGAAGATGAAAACAAAATGCCATCGAATCGTTTCTGAAGACAGTTAGAACCTTCAGAGGTACATTCATATAATGAATTCATATATTAATTTGTATAATTCCCTTAGCTCTCTTTTAAAACCTCCCAGCTTTTCCGCCCTGTTTTCAATCAAAATGAAACTCTCTGCGTGCTGTGCGCACGTGAGACTGTTACTTAAAACTGTGCTTTATGCTGGACAGTATTTATTTATCGCGAGTTGTTCAATTCGCAGTAATCTAATATCGTTTTAATGATAATTAAAAGATGAAACGGTAATACTAACCGTGGGGAATTTTATCATGATTTATCGTCAAACCGGTAATCGTTACATCCCTAGTATTCAGTATATTTTGAAATGTAATTTATTCCTGTTATGGCAAAGCTGAATTTTCATCATTACTCCACTTTTCTGTATCACATGATTCTTCAGAAATCATTCTAATATGCTGATTTGGTGCTCAAGAAAAATATCTGGTTAAAGGTATATAACAGGCCCCTGTTATGCCACTTTTTACAAGATGGTAATATAAGTCTCAGGTGTCCCCAGAATGTGTCTGAAGTTTCAGCTCACAGACATCCCAAAGATCATTTATTGTCATTTTGAAAATGCCTATTTTGAGTGGAAGGAGAAACAGGCTGTTTCCGTGCCTTTATCTTTAAATGCAAATTAGCTGCTGCTCCCCGGCCCCTTTTCCAGAATAGGGCTGTGTCTTTACAGCTCTTACCTCAGGATACTCTGCCAAAACATCTGTTTGATTTTGATTATCATGTTTATCGCACTGAAATCATGCATTTTAAAGCCATATCAGTTTAAAATTCTGATATACAGTTTTGTGAGCGCACACATCCAAAGCATGCACACAGAAAGTGGCTGTCACATGGCATGTGAGCACAAAACTAAGTTCTCTTTCATGTCTTATTGAGCTTAAACTGTCAAATACACAAAAGTTAGTCTGTGAAGGTAAACAGCTGGGAAATAAATTGCATATGTATATTAGATCTGTGTATTAAGTGACAGCAGCAGCAATATTAATAAATAAATAAAATATAGTAAAATAGTAAATGAAACTTTTGGACAGAAAAAAGTGACAGAATATCCCCCAGTAGTTTTATCTTGCTTGTTTCGGTTGTCTTCCCTTCCTCTCCTGTTGATGGGGGTTGGATGCCTCATGCGTTTTTAATTAGATGAGGTGATTAGGAAATTGGGGGAGAGGAAAATTAAAAATGGGATTAACACGGTCTTAGACTCTGGGAGACAGAATGGAATGAGAACAATGCACTATCTGCTGCACATCAGTCGCCTGATTTGACCATTATTAGCTTCCTGTTCACAGTGAGTAGCGCAGGATTACAACACAGTGCTTAGCCAGGGAGCAAGAGGTAAATATCAAGGCAATGTGGATAGAGTCCAGCTCTGATATTGGCATCTCATATAGATGAGAACAATGCACTATCTGCTGCACATCAGTCGCCTGATTTGGCCATTATTAGCTTCCTGTTCACAGTGAGTAGTGCAGGATTACAACACAGTGCTTAGCCAGGGAGCAAGAGGTAAATATCAAGGCAATGTGGATAGAGTCCAGCTCTGATATTGGCATCTCATATAGATTAAATCCGATCTGTCTACTATATCTGTATCAGGTTGTCTAATCCATATTATGGACATGGGAGTAGACATCTGAGCATACATCCTCTAGCTTCCTGTTACTGTAGAACCACATGAGAAGACTTACACTGGCAATAGAGATGCAGACATCACCTTTTGTATTATAAGTTCAAGTGGTGAAAACAGCATATAAAGATGTCCTTGACTCTTATGATGTGATGTTTGTGTACATGAGCAGCAGTATTTGTGGTGAACAGTAACCAATGTGTCACATCAGTGCATATCAATCCTTTCTTCCTGAAGCATGGCAAACAATCATATGCTACAGCAGCAGTCGGCTCTTTTATTCCCTTACTTTTCATTCTCTCTCTTTCTCAATGTCAAGAACATGGCAATAATCAAAAATGTGGTCTGACTCCTTTGTGTTTTTCCCTCAGATAATTACATTGATATCTGCCTATTGAGATTCAGAGGCTTTCATTCAGCTCACTGGCCCTTATTTTTCAGTTATTAATACCTTTTCTTTTCATTTTGGATGATTTCACAGACATGCTTGAAGATGACAGCGAATGTTTTCCATCTGAAGCTCGTGTTCAGCAAGTTAATGTGGAGTGAAGTGGAGGAGGAACTGTATTGTATGTAAATGTATGTTTGAAGTCTTGAAATAGTGGGTTGGTCACTTTGAACTGGAGCATTATGTTGTTTTCTGTTTAGTGAAAGGAAATTGCAGGTATATGTATATCCAAAATAATAGTCTTACTTGGAGAACTGAAAACAAGGGGGAAAAGTTTTAATAATGCCCACTCTGAGTCGAAAAACTTTTATTTCACTTAAATCCATTCATTTCTACCTGATAATTTATATTGATGGCTTATCTTTTGTATTTTGAGGGGGGGAAAAGTTGGGTAAAAAATTAGGTAAAATAAGGGGAAAAAAAAGTTTAAAAATTCTATATATATTAAAGCTCTATTGTATGGAACTGTGATTTAAAAAAAAACAAAAAAAAACAGGGATTTCGTCATTTCTGAACTAGTTAGTGCATGTGCTGAGTTTGCCCTATACTTTTTAATATAAATGTGCATTATCTCTGTTAGGCCAGAATTTATTTTAGTTACATATTTTATTGA
This sequence comes from Sinocyclocheilus anshuiensis, assembly GCF_001515605.1. Classification (NCBI taxonomy): domain Eukaryota; kingdom Metazoa; phylum Chordata; class Actinopteri; order Cypriniformes; family Cyprinidae; genus Sinocyclocheilus; species Sinocyclocheilus anshuiensis. Next base: position 91,200 of record NW_015552533.1, read on the forward strand.
AGGTAATAAAAGTTTTGTTTTTTTTTTCCTCAGAGGCACACTATAAATAGCAAGCCTATAAATGCGAATGATAAATGGCTGCTGGTGCTAGAGTATTATTCTGGCTCTTTTTCAGACTGTTCCGATAGCCAGGCCCGAGGCCAAGAAAGGAGGATGGGACTCGTGCCAAAGAGTCTTAAAGTATTCACCTCTCAACATATGCAGTGGTGTGATTCTGAGAACCTTCCCCCCCCACACACACACACACACAGAATAGGATGTCGTCTTACTGTATGTTTGTTACCTGGATAATTGCTCACTATAACAGTATACTGTTTCAAAATTATTCCCAGCTAAGTGAGCACATGCATTTTACTCCTTGCATTGGCTAATGAAGCAAACTGCATGTGCAGTTTTTAAGAAGTTAGTAAAAGTATGTGCTTTAGTCTACAATTGTAACACAGTTGCTCATTACGAAACAACAAGATGTTGCAAGCAATAAAATGTGACAGGAGTGTCAGCCAATTGTATATAAAGTTACACTTGAAAGGTTTTGCTTAAAATCTGCAATTTTATAATGGGACATAATCAGTTGCTTATTAAAAAAGTACACATACACATCTTATACACTACTTTTCAAAGGTTGGGGTCTCTTTTCATTTAGGGTTTTAAGAAATGTATTATTAAGAAATGAATACTTTTATTAAGCAAGGAAACGTTAAATTGATCAAAAGTGACTGTAAAGACATGTATAATATCATAAAACATCTCTCTTGGTGTTCTTGAACACCAAATCATCATGTTATAATGATTTCTGGCTGCTGAAATTCAGCTTTGCCATCACAGGAATAAATAGCATTTTAAAGTATATTAAAATAGAAAACAAATGTTTTGAAATGTAAAATTATTTCACAATATCACTGTTTTTACTGTATATTTGAGCAAATAAATATAGCCTTAGTGAACATAGGAGACTTCTTTCAAAAATATCTAAAATGGTACTAACTCCAAACATTTGAATGGTAGTGTCTGCCAAATGTTTTAGTTGTCTTTATGAGTTTTACAAGCTTTTTTGGAGCTTTGACTGATATCATTTTCCAGAGGGGCAAAGAGGAATATAAAAGCTCTAGTCATGTGACTATTGTAAAAAACGGCTGGTGTCACAAACGGTAATATCAAGACCACCTTGACTTTCTCCTTTTAGACCCTTTCAACCTTAAATTTTGGTCACAAATTCTAACCGCTGGGTTTAAATGGTTTAATGGTGAGGTTTTTCATTTCTGCACACCAGCGGCACTAAAAGCAACAGGTTTTCCAAACAGGTTTCCAAACCACTCCATCTTTCTTCGTTTGGATGAAGTAGTTTCCTGCTAAACCACTTATTACAGGTATTACCACCGCAAAATTTACACCCTCGGTTGTGCCAAAAGTTGTCATGTTAGACCACTCCACCAAAAAGGAAAGTGTTACGGAAATGTCTGAGTGAGCCAGAGGGGAAATCTTTGGTCATTTACAGTTGTTTCAACACATTAAACAAAGAAAGGACAGTATTTTAACATCAGGGAGTAAAACTAAGGGTTGTTATGGCATCTGATGCACCCTAGTTCTTTAACTTGTGTCAAATGGCCTCAGTGTAGGAACTGATTTGGGCATTAAGTACAGAAAAAAAAAAAAGACAGTAAGAAAGTGAGATTTCAACTCCAACCACCCAATTCCTGTCTTGCGCCTTTCAGTGTCCTGCTTGAGAAAGCGAGGATCTAGAGCCATGTTGCGGCTCCTTTCTGGGAACCTTTGATCTCTAATCCACTCTTATCTTGGTGCTGGAATAAATGCGATGGAGGGGAGGAGGAAGCTTATACAGGTCCACTGTATCGCCTGTTATCTTTTTTTAAAGCTTTATTTAAACTTTCTTTCCGCTTTTTTTCTCCTTTGAAGAAGTAGGGATGGTAGAAAATTGAGCTTTCAGAACTGGTCCACCCTGGCAGGAGAACAAATGAAAAAATATGTATTTTGCATGTGCTGGAGCAACAGCTCCCCTTCATCTTTCACGGATATTGGACGTTGCATTAAATGAAACAAACATGCCATCATGCTTGTTATAGCTCTTCCAATGGCTCTGGCAAAAGTCAAGTGCACTGATGGTAGCTGGAGCTTGGGGGCAGAGTGTCATTCGTCGTCTCGGCCTGAAGTGACAGCTGACATAATGTTTGTGTCGCACGTTTATGTAGTCATTTCTATACTCACATAACTGATGAATACACAGCTGACCTACTAGAGAAAACCCTTGAGGTCATGGTGTACTGGCAGCTTTCTGAGGCAATTTGGAATGACAAGTTAACCTGGAGCTTTTTTTTTTTAAGCACTGATGGTTTCTCATTTTTCCATGATGCATTGAGACCCATTTCATTACTGCCATTGCTCCTCAACTGGTGGGTCATGACCCAAAATGGTTTTTGAAGGGTCACAGATACAGCCTATACCTAACCATGACTTTAATAGGATTTTTTTAATAAAAAAATAAAAAATAAAAAATATATATATATATATATATATGGCTTCTAGTTACATTTTAAGTCACTTGTTTTGATATGATCCAAGTAGTAGGGCTGGATTTGGACACACATTTCACAATTTGATTCGATTCAGTTCAATATTGATTATTTTGGACATATATCAGGTACCGTACATGCCAAATACCCCCCCCCCAAAAAAAAAGTCCAAATCTAATGCTGCAGAGTCAGTTGGTACTACATTACTATAATATTGAAGTTTAAAATTTGTTCTGATTGTACTGATTTATATACAAACAAATTACACACAATTAAGTTTTTATAACAATAAAGTTAAGATTGTTTGCGGGCATTGAACCAACAACCTTTTTTTGGCCAATATTCCAGTTAAAATATATGAAAGTCCTTAAAATAGGATACTCAATAAGCTGATTATGTAAGGTAGTTATTGTTCAGAAATTAAATTGTCTTTATGCCTTTGTATTAGGTCTCTTTGGTTGCACCTTATTATATATACAGTATGTGTACTTGCATGTACTTACAGTGTACAGTACTTACAGTGTACCTACCTAAGAAAGTAATGTTAAATTAAAGTAACTACATGGAATAGGGTTAGGTTTAGGGGTAGGTTCAGGGTTAGTACCTAGTTATTACCTAGTTATTTTAATTACCGTATTGACCCGAATATAAGACTACGTTTTTTTCTTGGAAATACATCTGAAAAAACGCGGTCGTCTTATATTCAGGGTCTAGACTTTGACATGTCAATAATACACCAAAAGGTACATCTGGAAAAAGGGGGGGTCGTCTTATATTCGGGCCGATACGGTACTATAATAAGTGCATAGTATGTATATGAGAAACAGGACTGTAAAAGAAAAAGGTGCTACCGTATCTTTAATACAAGGGTATTTCGTCCTAGTCCACTGTCACTGTAGTTTTTCTCCACTTGATTTAAGTTAGGAGTAATAAATATCTACTTGTGTATCTTTTAAATGCATTTTTACTGAACAACAAGTCTAAAAAGATTAATTAAACTCATTAAGAAGCCATTTTTAGAGTGAGAATCTATATACCATTTCACCCAAAACATTTTCAGAATTGAACCCAGGGCTTTAATAGAGAAAAAGCACAGAATCCCAACCACTAGACCACCAGGGGAAGCCTCTTCAGTAAAACCCCCCACATCTAGTATTCCTTTTTTCATAATTACTTTCCTCCAGACTTAAAACATCATGCCCTTGAATTTTGTGTTTAAATAAAGAGCTTTATAGTACAGTATATCTTTATCTGCAATCTTTTTCTCGGCATATTAAATCTTGCTCAGTGCCAAGCAATGTCAAATTCCAGGACAAATCCATTCTTAATCCATTTAGGGACCCTCGCATGGACTGCGCAGCAACCGTCTGGCTGGGTTGACCCAGACGAATCCATATTCATACGTTGCTAGCTAGTTTCACCTCTTCTGATTCCTTTTGGTATTAGCAGTGCGACATCAAGCCAGCTGCTTCCGTCTACCACACTGAGAGTTTAAGGATGGAGCTCGTTATATTGGTACCACTATAAGCATGAAGTCTGGAGGGGCTGGAGCTATCCATCATTAACCGTGATGGGAGGATGTGCGAGTACAAACACTGAGCTGATGAGCTCCAGAGGGATGGCTTCTCTTAACCATTAGTCATGCATGGAGAACCCATTGCTATTAGAGAAGCTTTTTTGTTTTTTGCTTCTTGTCGGTGTCTGATTGAAGACGTATGCTGTAGATCAGTGCACATTTATGTAGAAGCACCCTCTCGTTCACTTTTAAATTTTTTTCATACACACATGCAGGGCTTTTTGGAGATGCAATTATGCATTGCCAAAAGGATCTGTGCCAGCAATCCTTTTCTTTTTTTTGGGTAGAACCCAGCTGTGCAATCCATGTCCTTTGTTAATGCTGTCAGCATGGCTTCCAGTTGAAAAGTAGATCACAACAGGTTAAAACTTCAGCAAAAATACTCATTTTGGGGGCTGTTGCTTTGTCCGCTTCCACCTCTCTTGTATTGTAGTCTGCAGTCTTTCCAGAGGCTGTGGAATTAATGAGGGAACATTAACAACAGTGGCACTGTTTTCTTAATCTTGGCCTAATTAGCTGGCATTCTTTTGTTTCACATTGCAGCAGTTTCCACTGGAAACTACATAGCTGAAGATTCAGCCTATAAACCAACAAATAGGTCAGATGAGTGGGTGATTATTTGCTGCTGTTTACTGAGTGATTCAGCTTAGACTGTGTCAGAAGCAGTTTTGTACCCCAAAGCATCTAGGCTAACAGTTTAAAAAAAGTATCACTGCTGCCGTTCTAGCCTGTTTCATCGAAGGTCAATGTATGTAGCAGATTCACACCTTTTTAAAACACTTAAAAGGTTGCATTTCGACGAATGCAACCCTTTTAGTGGAAAAGAGCCTCAGTTGCAGTGTTAAATCAGTCGTTTTATTCACAACCGGCAGCTGCCTCCCAGAAAATGCTTTGAATTTTTTGGGGAAAAAAGTTTGATAAAGTTGCTTAGTACATAAATCTCCGTTTAAGGTTTATGTTGTTGTAGGTATTCTATTATATTTCTAAGTGAAACCTAATTTTTCATATGAAATATCTACACTCTTAAGATGTGAGTGTTTTTGAAACTAGATATGGTGTTTTAGGTGTGAAAAGATCATCTAGACCATGCTTCAATGCTCATTCTGTGCTCGCAGACCCTTTATTTTGTCTGTGGGAAGAGTGGTGTTCATTGCGGTGGGAGTGGCTGTGGGTTGGTACAGTTGACAAAGCTCTCAGCATGTTTTAATATTAATAATAATGAAAAAGGCTTCAGGGAAATCTTTATAGTGCTAATTGAATCACAACCTGCAATGCTGTTCAACTCAAAGATGACTATATTATGTTCACTTTATGTTACTGCTGTTTTCCACTGAATTTCCCCTTAGGGATGAATAAAGTAGCTAATATTGTCATGGATGGAATAAGTAAGCATCATCATAAAAAAAGTACAGTATTCCACATTCGTGACATTACTGTGGGATATAGTTTCATTATTTGTGGCTGTAAGACTGTGAAGCCAATTTCAAAGACCATATTCATAAAATATGTTAGACAAATGATTCATTCAATTTTAATGAAGAATTTTAAATCTCTTAAAGGAAATATAAAAAATTCAGAAATGTTATCATATTTGTATTGCTACATACTATAACTTGACATGTAATAATTTCTGTATGCATCATAGAAATATGCATTTTTTTACCTAAATCTGTCTATTTTATTTTTTTTTATTATTATTTTTTTTATATATTTTCATTTCATTTTATTTTTTATTTTATTATTTTATATACAATGGAGCTGAATTTTTTTTTTTTTCTGATAGGCAGTATCAACAAGACCAAAAAACAGTAAATCAGTTCCAATTAAGCAAACCCCTCAAAATTCCTAAAATAAATCTTGATATTTTGAAAATTCAGACTCCAGGCTGGGTTTTGACACAAATTTCACGATTCAATTAAATTCTCATTCACAATCTTGCGATTCGATTCGATTCAATATCGATTATATATCAGGTACAGTAGGCTACATGCCAAATTTTCTCAAGGGAAAAAAAAATCTCAACTAATGCTGTAAAATATACATGAGAGTCAGTTAGTACTAGCTACATGACTATAATATTGACGGTTAAAACTGATTTGTAGGCTACACAACTGCTAAAATTACACTTTTATTTTTAAAATAATAAAGTTATAATTACATAATAATATTTCTACTTCAATTCGTTTTTGTTATAGGCTATAAACATTTAAATGGTGGCTGTCATAAAACTTGATGGATTTATTCAAACATAAATTAAAGACTGAAGAACAGTAAAAAATATAAGGAAAATGTTATATGGTGCATATATTTAGCAACATGCCCCTCTCTACAGTTTATTTTTCAGCTGACTAATGGGTTTATGGTCACCAAATATGTTTTTCTGAGGTAAATGTGATGTTACGTGAAATTGTTTACAAGACGTTATATTGATGTCTTTGCACGGCTGAAACACTGATTGAGCGATTGCATGAGACAGGATACGGCTTGTAAAGTTGTACTCTTTCTTTTAACTTAACTTCGGATGTTTAGTCATGATTATTTTGTGCTGAAACTGGTATTAATGTGGAGGAGATGATCAGTTCATGTGCGCCTCGTGCTGCTGCGTCTGTTGAACTGAGGCGCTACAGCAGCGATCTGTCACTCCACATTAAACAGCGCCAAAACGGCATTTATTGTTTGAATACTGCAATACAATGGACAGAATTTGAAATCTGAGACTGTTTCATATTAAAAGTACCAA
>NW_015552533.1:98553-102866 GCF_001515605.1 Sinocyclocheilus anshuiensis
GCTGAAACACTGATTGAGCGATTACATGAGACAGGATACGGATTGTAAAGTTGTACTCTTTCTTTTAACTTACCTTTGTATGTTTAGTCATGTTTATTTTGTGCTGAAACTGGTATTAATGTGGAGGAGATGATCAGTTCATGTGCGCCTCGTGCTGCTGCGTCTGTTGAACTGAGGCGCTACAGCAGCGATCTGTCACTCCACATTAAACAGCGCCAAAACGGCATTTATTGTTTGAATACTGCAATACAATGGACAGAATTTGAAATCTGAGACTGTTTCATATTAAAAGTACCAAAGCACAATGCTTATTGCGATATATTGGATGGGAGGTGTGCTTCAATGTTCCATCCATTAACTGAAAACAGGCTAGATTAATCGATTCTTGGGATTTAAGAATCGATATCGTTCCGTAAAAATGAGAATCGATTAATATCGAGATATCGATATTTTTTACCCAGCCCTAGTTTGCATACATATTCAGTACTTGTGTTGCATGACAAAAAAAGCCCTAACGAGGACATAAATGCTTTACAATTGGCTTCTGCCTGTGAGTTATTGAATATCTCCAGAATGTTCTTGATCCAGTTTCCATGATTAAGATTAAGAGCTTAGTATTCGGTTTGTAAATATATGAAGGACAGATGTTATAATGAATAATAAAACCATTAAAAGGGGTTGCATATAAAGTTAAAAAAAATTTATTTTTTTTTTTTTACATTTTTAAAGGAAGCCAGTGGAGTTGAGTCAAACATATCAAGAGCTTTGCATAACACTGCACTGTATGGGGTGCTATAACAGAAGATCAAAAAAAAAGAGCTTTGTAAAAGCATGCCTGGAGTTTGCCAAAAGCATTATAGTGACCCAATTTGCGATTTTAGGAAGATGATTTTGTCAGAGATGTAGATACCTGCAGTAAATGGTTGTGGTGGTACTTTATGCATTTTTGTATGTAAAAGCATACATATTTAAACATACATTTTATACATATTTAGAATGCTTTTTTTTTATCTTCCTAGCCCTCTTCTGTTTCCTTCTTCCTGTACACACTTGTTTTGTGTCCCCTTGCACCTGCAGTGTTTCTCAGCTGGATGTAGATTGTATTTGATTTGTTATAAGGGTCTTCAGTTTTGAATGGCACTTTTCTTGCTTTAAGCCATGCGCTCATCTTACGTCACCGCCAACGGATCACTCACTCAGCTCATGTAATCTAGAGATTTCCTTCTTTCTGTCACTCTGTGCTCTTTCCCGACTGCAATCTTTCATTTGTCTCATGCGCAGACTCACACACAGCGGATCCATACGGTCTGGGTGATTGATCACTTTAATATGTATTACAGTTGATTCACTTCAGCTCGTTCTGACTTTCCTCAGAGTACGAGATGTAACATAAAAAATATAAATCAATGAAGCTGAATGAAGACAGAAAACACTGAGGAGGAGAAAGAAGCCAATGATATATCATGCATGCACACCAAAGAATAAGCTCTGGACAAAATCCAATCAAGAAGAACTCTGGGAAGAGCGATTATGATCTCTTGTGCCTCTCCACACTAATACCCACAGGGTATACCAGTCTGTCTTCTATCCCCACATCTCAAGCCTTCATTCTTCTGATGAAAGAGTATAATAGATGATAGCACAAGCCTAAGCACTTTTGGATTCAACAGTATCATGTTACAAACTCCTTCAAACATTTTAACCAAGTGCTGCACTATGGATACAAACTCTTTTATATTTGTATGTTTTGTTTTCTTTATCCCATGTCTGTTTTTTTTCACATCTGAAGACTGCATAATTGAAAGACGCACCAAACTTTTGTGTCTTTTTTCCCCAGACTAGTGCAGTTTCAACTGTTTTTGTCTATACAATGAAAGTTAGCTCAATTGTTTTATATCTCGTGAGTGAATGATGACAGAATTGTTATTTTTGGGTGAACCTTTAAGTCAACATCTACCTACGTTTGTAATAAAAATGGTTTATAAATCTGTTAATTTAAAAGAGAAGTTTCCCTGTGGTTTTCCGCCAAAATAAAAGCTCTTAAGATTTAACGTTTACAAGCCAAACACAAACAAACAAAAATATTTTTGTAATTGTACTGCTATTATAGTAGTAGTAGTAGTAGTAATAATAATAGTAATAATAATAAATTACATTAAATTTATAATAATAATAACATCATTGTTGCTATGGAATATTTTAAACATTGCACCGTTTAATATAATTATAGTGAGATTTCTGTTTATTTCATTTTTATAAATAAATAAATATCTATTTATTATGTAATTGTACTGTTAATAATAATAATAATAATATGAATAATAATAATAGTTGTAACTAATATAGTGAGATTTCTGTAGATTTAATTTTTAAAATTTAAATAAATACATAAATAAGTATTATTGTAATTGTAGCATACTGTTGTTAATAATAATGATAATAATAATAATATAAGAACATATTAAATATTTTCCATATTTTTTACAGTTTAACAGTAATATAGTAATAAATAAATAAATATATGTTTCCCCAATAATGTGCACAAACTCAATTTAATGTGCACAATTTTTAGAAATTCTGAAAAATACTTTTTCACAACACTCTGTATTGTGTTGGATTATGCGCTTAAGACCAAAGTGACTGCTTTTCCACCAGCTTGCACTAACTAGCATACAAATTGAAATTCAGACTGAAAAGTCATTCCAGTTTTTTTTTAAATTCTGTTCGGTGCCACTAATTCTGCATAAATTACATACTTCACCTTTAATCTCATGTAATGTAACGTGTTGTCATTTGGATGTTAAGGTTCTAGCGTGATTTATGTGCGAGCATGCTAGCAGACCTCTGACTCGCTGAAAGCAATGGGGGCAGATGGTAATCAGTTCATATTTCTGTGCTGGATATATGCTAATATGCCAGATTCCCTCTCGAGGCATGATGAGTATGTAGATGGATGATAGAAGATCTAATAATCTTGCTGTTGTGATACTGATCATAACCAGTGGGCTGGCACAGAGAAACTACCTTCAATAGACGCAGTAATGAAACATCATCTCCTGGGGGGCATGTTTCTGAATCCCTCCGATATGCACCATTGCCCTTTTGTGGGTTTTTTTTTTTGTGGTCTCCTGGAGAGGCGAAGACAGCATGTGACATGTTGAGAATTTTGATGTATGACTTCAAGGTGCATTAGCATTGTCTGGACAAGCCCTTCTTCCTGTAAACAGCAGGTTAATGTCTCTCTATCCCTCCTCTTTTTATTTGGCTAAGTCTGACAACTCCGTCTCGGGTTTACTGTTGACATTTGCGTGGTGGCTTCCTCGTTTATCATCGGGGGCCTGTGTGCCGAGAGCTTCGGGAAGGAGGGGGGTAAGCTCTCATAAAGCTGGTGCGTTCAGCTGCTCCTCAGCAGATAGCTCTATCAAACCGACCCACCCCCTACAATCCATCCGTTTGAATCCATCTTCATAAAGCCGCCACATCACAGAGAAGCGACAGAGCAGAATCGCTAACTCTAATACATAATATGCTAAACATTGAAATTATGACTCATAAACACCATAAATGTCAATCTTCAGGTGGGCCGAAGACATTGCGGCGTGTTTTCCCAAGCATTCTTGCTTTCTGCACGCAGACTCGTGTAAACAAACAAGTACTCGTGCTCGGTTTGAGGCTGGACCGGAGGGATGCTGACACAGATACAGACGTCGTCGGTGTGTTTTTCTGGTGTGTTTTCATGTTGCTCCGGTTCTCTCATGTCCCTCAACTTAGAAAAAGAGGCGGCTGTGGGAGAGAGGCCCCTGCTGCGTGGGTCTGAAAAAGCACTAAAAGAGTAAATATCAAAAAAGCAGTTTCTGTAGTAGCGGATGCACACTGCACTGTCAGCGGCCCCTTTATTATACACAAACTCAGGTAGCAGTAGGCAAATGGATGTCACTGTGTTTCAGAGAGGACTCAGCTAGTGCTTTCTACCCCACTGCTATCACTGCCTTCATCGCTGAGACTCTGACTCTGAGAGAAGCAGGCAAATTAAAATTAGATGGTGCTTACTATTTGTATTAAGTCTACAACCATTGAGAATTTGTTCCCACTTTATATTTAGGTGGCCTTAACTACTATGTACTTACATTTAAATGAATAATTTGATACAGTACACTTATTGTGTACATGCATGTTTTTACATTATACTTATATTAAAAAAATTACCTGCATGTAATTGCATCTGTAATTATTTTCTTTAATTACATTTATAATTACACTGTTGAAGCATCTCTTACACCTTAACACCCCCCCCCCCCCCCATCTCCCCATAC
>NW_015552533.1:103889-112776 GCF_001515605.1 Sinocyclocheilus anshuiensis
CCAGCAAACCTGTCCATAACTTACCCATGTCCCACCTTAATAGCAGCAATTGTTTTGCGATACAATATGAACATAATAAATACATTGCACTTATTTTTTTATGTACGTACATAGTAAAGGCCACCTAATATAAAGTGCGACTGAGATTTGTATTTTAGTTTTCAATCTGCATATTAAATCTACATATTAAAAGTAGCTTGTTACATTGAACATATCAATATTTAAGTATACTGAATAATTTATATTTTCACATACTTTTTTATATGTTGTAAAAAAAAATTGTATATTTTTGGTAAAATGCATGGTAATTTAATAAATAATCTAATGTATATTGAAAATAATCAAAAAGACGCCGTCAAAAATAATGTCATGAATTAACTTCTATTAACTAAATTAAATCAACATTTGGTGTGACCATCATTGTGTAAACAAAAATCTCACTGGATTAGTACAATTAATGGCAAAATGAATGTTTGGAAATGTAAATTGATATTTCCTACTGACACTACAGTAAAAGATATAAAAATAAAAATAGTGGACTTAAAATCATTTTTTAGCTGGTGAAAATACTAGTGTTCTATTAAATTATGGGTAAATTGGACATGATTGTTGACATTTTCAGGGGGGAAAAAAGTGTAATTGTGTAACATGCAATGTAATATTGTCTGTGAACTACATAATCAATAAAATAGTTTCACTACTGAAAAGTTACATTACTTCAGAAATGGTGACGCTACCTCCACACTACTGAGAAATGTCCAGCCATGGGGAAGAAAATAGGCTAATCACTCTTGTTTGTGGTAGGGAGGAACCACAGATGGGTTTGCAGCCCGGTCTTTAGTGATAAGCCAGAGTAAATGTGTGTTTCTGTCTGTTTGTGTGTGTGCACGTGTGGTTGTGTATGTGAGAATGTGTCCAATGGTGTTTGCTGCCCTGGCAGATTGGATTTTACCATTAACATGTGCATGAAATATGAACAACACTGTTACGTAACGGCATGCGATTAATTTTTCTCCACTCGCTGTTTCTTATTCATCCTTGAGTGACTGTGAGCTATTGGCTTGAAGCTCTGTGCTGACATTGTCAAATGCTTTGCCATTGGCTTTACAGGTACAATCTGTTAAACATGGAGAATGTGCATCAGTTGCTACAGTCTTCATCTGTTCAGATAATTCTCCATTCGTCAGACGGCTTTATGGGTCTTCGGTTCAGAATAAGGGTTTTGTGTGAATTTACTTGGGCACTGTTGTGGATTTCATGTGGCATTTGTAGCATTGGGATGTGATTATTACTATCGTGGTAGTTACACTTGGTCACATAATGTGTTTTGATCAATTTACTTTTAGATAATTAATATAAATAATTGTGTGTCTACAAAATTCAGTCTAGTCGTCAAACAGTTTACTTTCATGATGATAATGTTGATTATGTTTGGCGAAAGGCTAGTACATTACAAGACTACATTTAAACTGCTGTTTTTTTAAAGTGCTCCTTATTTCATATTATACATATGGAATAAAATAGTTAAATACTTTATTATTACTATGATTATAATAATATTATAATAATTAATTTATTATTTGTTTTTGTAATTAATCAAATAATAAAAAAAAGGATTAAAATATATAAAGAAAAATGATATTGACTGGATCTAATACATGGTTATATATATATATTTTATTTATTTCATTTTTTTTCCCCCGCAGTTGGTCTATCCATGTGTCTCATCCATGTTTGCTTGCTCACGTGTGGATTGCTTGGTGTCCAAACATGCGTATGCTGATGTGGAATGAGCAAAGTTGTTTATTAAAAAAAAAAAAAGGTCTCAATGCATCTTGGAGGACATTTATGCTTGATCTTGTCATAATCTGACAACCATCCAGTCGTTAAAAATGCATGAAGTGGCTAAGTGTAAATTCCTCTCTTTGTTTCTCGTTTTTACATATAACACAGCATTCATAGCTCAAGTCTTTTTGGATGTGAAGTGGAGCTATGTTTACGGCACTTAAAACATCATTTTAATGGAAGTCGAAAGTAAAAGTTGTTTATTGTCATACGTACAGTACCATGTTCACAATACACTGACAATCTTGAATGTTTCTTCACACACTATTATGACTGTGTACATACCTCCAATTCAGTCGTTTTACGCTCTGCAGGGTGAAACGGTGTCAAAGTTTGTTTGTATTTGCATGCTTGTTAACCTCCAGACCTTGAGTCATTGCAGGCTCTTTTCTTACAAGGTCATTTGGATAATAAAGTGGTTACTGAAGGCCTCTGTTGAGTCCTATATGAAACTTGTATTGCCTACTTAACCAGCAGCACAGAAGGACATAAAGTAGCCCTGAATGTGAATGCCTTAATGCTGTGATCTGTTTAGCATTAAAAACAGTTGATGCCTGTGATCCATTCTGCAAATAGAAAGAGGCTCAAGAGAATTAGTTTCAGTCAAAAATAAATGCGCAGCACATTCATTTCAAGATTATGAATGGCGTAAGTGTCCACAGGCAAAACTCTTGACAGCGGATGGATTGAATCGAGAGCACATGAACATGCAAATGTGAATAATATGTAGAAACCAGTGAATTGGGGAATGTGGGATTTCACTAGCATGCCATTTGTCAGGTGTTTTGTTTTGCTTTGCTTTGCTTTTGTTCGGTTGTGTTTTCTTTTGATTTTTTTTTTTTTATTGCATGCTTCTTTAATACATTGGACAAAACAAAATGTATTGCAATCCCTCCCAAAAAAAAGTTTAATAATGTCTGTATTTTTTGTTTTGCCAATGAAGATCAGCGCATCAAATTCAGAACAAAAGCAAACTTAAAGTTATAGTATACCATAAAGGGGAGTAGAAATATATTATATACTGATGCCATGATGATGTATTGGACATACATGAATAAGCTGTGTGATTAACTAATAATTGTATATATGGATGTATAAAGCAGATTAATATTCCCTCACACACCCACTTACTGACACACAAACGTCTAAACACACTGCCCTATCAAGCTCACACCGTTGGGATTTTGTTATCTATGGTAAAATAGCAATGGATCCTTTTTATGGGCCTCTTTTATGGATCCTCTGGGAAAGCTCAATTACACAGCTGCATCCACAAGTGACCTTGGATGCTGTTTTTTTTTTCTCCAGTTAACTACAAATCCAAGCAAATGGGCGATTACAGTGAGGTAGATAAAGAAATGCTTATTATTTATTGTTTCTGTAATCTTTTATTATTTTCATTTACTTTAGCAAAGGCACATGTGGAATAGGAAGGTCATTTTAGCTGTTGCAGGAAAATGAATTTTAATAGAGATCTCAGTGGAGGTCTGTAGCTTTTTTCATGTTCAGATATTTTTCCTCTAAATGTCAGATGTACTTGTGCTAATTTTAGAAATACTGTGTTCAATGGGTGTTTTTGCTCTATGAGGTCTTGTTTCATTTCTTTAATGAGAGAGTATCATTACGTGTAGTTAAGCAGTGCAATGTTGTTTTGCTTTAATCATTCAGTCATGGCTTTTGTTAACTTATTTCGTTCAGTTTGTCCGGGCTTTGTTGTCATGTAATGGCAACAAAATAAAAGAGGGAATTCAGTTTATTGGTATAATAGATGGCGTGTTTAAAGAGTTTTGCAATTCAAAATAATGGTTTAAGCTAATAGAAGCTACTTTTATATTTACTTTGGACGATAAAAGAAAACCTTGTATCATGCAGTCACACTTAATCTCATAGCAGAAGGACTTTTTCCGATTATCCTTTAAATATCTCTTAAAAGCAGAGTGCCAGAGTGTGTTTGTTAAATGCTAGTTCTTGTAGAGCTTGGTAATAGATAGGAGAAAATAGAGGACATAGTCCTAAAGATGCAACAGGGTTGTTTTATAGTTTCAGTCTTAAAGGCACAGTTTACCAAAAAAAAAAAAAAAACTTAAACTTCAATCTTTTGAATCAGATCTTTTAAACAAATCTTAAGCTTGAGAGATCCAGACTCCGTTGTAACTGTATGGAAAATACATTTTCATGTTGGGGTGGCAAAACAGAAAATCCATTTCCATTTAATGAGGCTGTTGGTAGATTTTGAAATTGATAGAGAGAGCTAACACTTCTGTTAATTTTTCAAACCAAAAAAAAAAAAACAAAGAAAAAAACAAATGGCCAAATATTAGCTGATTAATCGTCTTGGCAAGTATATAATTCCATTACTACTTATGACATGTCTGTATGTTTATAGCTTTATGTGCCATGTTTTAGGAAGAGAGCAAGGACAGACAATAACCATAGGATGTAGAAATGATTGGAGAAAAAAAAATAGATTGAGGCCAGGCCTGCTCCATCCAGAGGGCAATTTCTTTCAATCAGGGTCTATATTGTATTTTCTGTAAAAAGAAAGAAAGTGGAGGTGGAGGGAAAAAAAGAAAAAAGAAAGAAAGAAAAGCCTCCTCAAGATTTAACAAGACTGTGCCGTGGAGCCAAAGGGCATCTCATGAATAATGGATGACGGCACAATGGAAATCAGTTCCTCTCCAAACTCTCTCAGACTCCTCCCCCTGCTGCTTTTGGACCCTGGCCATGTTTTCTCTTCCAACCACATGTGCTATATGTTTCTCTTTTATTTATGCTTCATTTAAACATATGTTACCATGACCGTGTTTACACAACTATGTACATACAGTACACAACATCTTACAACATTTATGTTTTTGCTTTGCCCTGGAGCGTTTATTATTTATTTAATTTTTATTCCATGTTCTTTATATGCCTTTACATGGCATGACAATGGAAAGAGATGAGAATAGAGGGAAACAAAGAGGAATTGTGAATCCGAAAGTATGCAGGTGCATGGCATGACGAGCTTGAGAAGATAGCACACTCAAACCGCCCATTTTGTATGCAAAACTGGTAAGAACTTTTTTCTTTGGTCTGGTCTTTATTTAATTAATTAATTAGTTAGTTGTTTGTTTACTATTCACTTACTTACCTGCCTACCTACCAACCACCTAGCCTGGTAAAAACTTGTTTGATTGGGATATTCTCCATTCGTCAGACGGCTTTATGGGTCTTCGGTTCAGAATAAGGGTTTTGTGTGAATTTACTTGGGCACTGTTGTGGATTTCATGTGGCATTTGTAGCATTGGGATGTGATTATTACTATCGTGGTAGTTACACTTGGTCACATAATGTGTTTTGATCAATTTACTTTTAGATAATTAATATAAATAATTGTGTGTCTACAAAATTCAGTCTAGTCGTCAAACAGTTTACTTTCATGATGATAATGTTGATTATGTTTGGCGAAAGGCTAGTACATTACAAGACTACATTTAAACTGCTGTTTTTTTAAAGTGCTCCTTATTTCATATTATACATATGGAATAAAATAGTTAAATACTTTATTATTACTATGATTATAATAATATTATAATAATTAATTTATTATTTGTTTTTGTAATTAATCAAATAATAAAAAAAAGGATTAAAATATATAAAGAAAAATGATATTGACTGGATCTAATACATGGTTATATATATATATTTTATTTATTTCATTTTTTTTCCCCCGCAGTTGGTCTATCCATGTGTCTCATCCATGTTTGCTTGCTCACGTGTGGATTGCTTGGTGTCCAAACATGCGTATGCTGATGTGGAATGAGCAAAGTTGTTTATTAAAAAAAAAAAAAGGTCTCAATGCATCTTGGAGGACATTTATGCTTGATCTTGTCATAATCTGACAACCATCCAGTCGTTAAAAATGCATGAAGTGGCTAAGTGTAAATTCCTCTCTTTGTTTCTCGTTTTTACATATAACACAGCATTCATAGCTCAAGTCTTTTTGGATGTGAAGTGGAGCTATGTTTACGGCACTTAAAACATCATTTTAATGGAAGTCGAAAGTAAAAGTTGTTTATTGTCATACGTACAGTACCATGTTCACAATACACTGACAATCTTGAATGTTTCTTCACACACTATTATGACTGTGTACATACCTCCAATTCAGTCGTTTTACGCTCTGCAGGGTGAAACGGTGTCAAAGTTTGTTTGTATTTGCATGCTTGTTAACCTCCAGACCTTGAGTCATTGCAGGCTCTTTTCTTACAAGGTCATTTGGATAATAAAGTGGTTACTGAAGGCCTCTGTTGAGTCCTATATGAAACTTGTATTGCCTACTTAACCAGCAGCACAGAAGGACATAAAGTAGCCCTGAATGTGAATGCCTTAATGCTGTGATCTGTTTAGCATTAAAAACAGTTGATGCCTGTGATCCATTCTGCAAATAGAAAGAGGCTCAAGAGAATTAGTTTCAGTCAAAAATAAATGCGCAGCACATTCATTTCAAGATTATGAATGGCGTAAGTGTCCACAGGCAAAACTCTTGACAGCGGATGGATTGAATCGAGAGCACATGAACATGCAAATGTGAATAATATGTAGAAACCAGTGAATTGGGGAATGTGGGATTTCACTAGCATGCCATTTGTCAGGTGTTTTGTTTTGCTTTGCTTTGCTTTTGTTCGGTTGTGTTTTCTTTTGATTTTTTTTTTTTTATTGCATGCTTCTTTAATACATTGGACAAAACAAAATGTATTGCAATCCCTCCCAAAAAAAAGTTTAATAATGTCTGTATTTTTTGTTTTGCCAATGAAGATCAGCGCATCAAATTCAGAACAAAAGCAAACTTAAAGTTATAGTATACCATAAAGGGGAGTAGAAATATATTATATACTGATGCCATGATGATGTATTGGACATACATGAATAAGCTGTGTGATTAACTAATAATTGTATATATGGATGTATAAAGCAGATTAATATTCCCTCACACACCCACTTACTGACACACAAACGTCTAAACACACTGCCCTATCAAGCTCACACCGTTGGGATTTTGTTATCTATGGTAAAATAGCAATGGATCCTTTTTATGGGCCTCTTTTATGGATCCTCTGGGAAAGCTCAATTACACAGCTGCATCCACAAGTGACCTTGGATGCTGTTTTTTTTTTCTCCAGTTAACTACAAATCCAAGCAAATGGGCGATTACAGTGAGGTAGATAAAGAAATGCTTATTATTTATTGTTTCTGTAATCTTTTATTATTTTCATTTACTTTAGCAAAGGCACATGTGGAATAGGAAGGTCATTTTAGCTGTTGCAGGAAAATGAATTTTAATAGATATCTCAGTGGAGGTCTGTAGCTTTTTTCATGTTCAGATATTTTTCCTCTAAATGTCAGATGTACTTGTGCTAATTTTAGAAATACTGTGTTCAATGGGTGTTTTTGCTCTATGAGGTCTTGTTTCATTTCTTTAATGAGAGAGTATCATTACGTGTAGTTAAGCAGTGCAATGTTGTTTTGCTTTAATCATTCAGTCATGGCTTTTGTTAACTTATTTCGTTCAGTTTGTCCGGGCTTTGTTGTCATGTAATGGCAACAAAATAAAAGAGGGAATTCAGTTTATTGGTATAATAGATGGCGTGTTTAAAGAGTTTTGCAATTCAAAATAATGGTTTAAGCTAATAGAAGCTACTTTTATATTTACTTTGGACGATAAAAGAAAACCTTGTATCATGCAGTCACACTTAATCTCATAGCAGAAGGACTTTTTCCGATTATCCTTTAAATATCTCTTAAAAGCAGAGTGCCAGAGTGTGTTTGTTAAATGCTAGTTCTTGTAGAGCTTGGTAATAGATAGGAGAAAATAGAGGACATAGTCCTAAAGATGCAACAGGGTTGTTTTATAGTTTCAGTCTTAAAGGCACAGTTTACCAAAAAAAAAAAAAAAAACTTAAACTTCAATCTTTTGAATCAGATCTTTTAAACAAATCTTAAGCTTGAGAGATCCAGACTCCGTTGTAACTGTATGGAAAATACATTTTCATGTTGGGGTGGCAAAACAGAAAATCCATTTCCATTTAATGAGGCTGTTGGTAGATTTTGAAATTGATAGAGAGAGCTAACACTTCTGTTAATTTTTCAAACCAAAAAAAAAAAAACAAAGAAAAAAACAAATGGCCAAATATTAGCTGATTAATCGTCTTGGCAAGTATATAATTCCATTACTACTTATGACATGTCTGTATGTTTATAGCTTTATGTGCCATGTTTTAGGAAGAGAGCAAGGACAGACAATAACCATAGGATGTAGAAATGATTGGAGAAAAAAAAATAGATTGAGGCCAGGCCTGCTCCATCCAGAGGGCAATTTCTTTCAATCAGGGTCTATATTGTATTTTCTGTAAAAAGAAAGAAAGTGGAGGTGGAGGGAAAAAAAGAAAAAAGAAAGAAAGAAAAGCCTCCTCAAGATTTAACAAGACTGTGCCGTGGAGCCAAAGGGCATCTCATGAATAATGGATGACGGCACAATGGAAATCAGTTCCTCTCCAAACTCTCTCAGACTCCTCCCCCTGCTGCTTTTGGACCCTGGCCATGTTTTCTCTTCCAACCACATGTGCTATATGTTTCTCTTTTATTTATGCTTCATTTAAACATATGTTACCATGACCGTGTTTACACAACTATGTACATACAGTACACAACATCTTACAACATTTATGTTTTTGCTTTGCCCTGGAGCGTTTATTATTTATTTAATTTTTATTCCATGTTCTTTATATGCCTTTACATGGCATGACAATGGAAAGAGATGAGAATAGAGGGAAACAAAGAGGAATTGTGAATCCGAAAGTATGCAGGTGCATGGCATGACGAGCTTGAGAAGATAGCACACTCAAACCGCCCATTTTGTATGCAAAACTGGTAAGAACTTTTTTCTTTGGTCTGGTCTTTATTTAATTAATTAATTAGTTAGTTGTTTGTTTACTATTCACTTACTTACCTGCCTACCTACCAACCACCTAGCCTGGTAAAAACTTGTTTGATTGGGATA
>NW_015552533.1:113016-116116 GCF_001515605.1 Sinocyclocheilus anshuiensis
ATATATATAATTTATTTATTAATTCATTAATTAATTTTTTTTTGTTTTTGTTTGAATAATAATAATATGTTTTATTTAATTTATGAGAATACTTTTTGTGTGCAAAGAAAACAAAAATAACTTTATTCAACATTTTCCTCTCTTCCATGATAGTCTTCGACAAGGGTTCAGGAGAGCACCACAACGCATGCCATATGGTGCTCCTGACGCAGGAGCCAGCATTCTGACGTAGAAACTGAATGACCTGCATCTTGTTTACAAGCAGACGAAAACACATGCTGTACATGAAACAGTCTTCATAAACATGTCTGACGATTTCAAACAGAGAAATTTTTGCCCAGCCTTACTTATTCGAACCAGAATATACAGATGATGAACTATAGAGAGATGGACAATTTATGTCAGAATGGCGGCTCCTGCGTCAGCAGCACCACACGCATGTGTCGTGATACTCTCGTGAACGTATGTCGAAGACTGACATGGAAGAGAAGAAAATGTTAAATAAAGTTATTTTTGCTTTCTTTGCGCACAAAAAGTATTCTCGTAGCTTCATTAAATTAATGTTGAATGTCACATGGACTATTTTAATGATGTCCTTACTACGTTTCTGGGCCTTGAACGTGGTAGTTGCATTGCTGTTATAGCAGGGTCAGAAAGCTCTTAGATTTCGTCAAAAATATCTGAATTTGTGTTCCGAAGATGAACAAAGGTCTTACAGGTTTGAAACGACATGATGGTGAGAAATAATAACAGAATTTTTATTTTCTGGTGAACTAACCCTTTAAATGTGGTTGGACGCTTTTGATGTCATCTTCATATTTCTGTGGGCCATTTTGTTTTTTTGTAATACCAATACTTTTTTTTCTTCAGCTTTCATTTCCACCCCCCTTTCTTTTGACCTTTAATCATTCTTTAAGGGCCATAAATGTGATTGGTGATTGGTAAACTCAACAGGAGAGACATTGGAGATTCTAAGTGAATCTAATAGCAGCCCACAGCCAGCAGGATTAAACCACATGAAGGTCAAAGTTTTTGCCCATGCCGCGTTCTCTTCTTTCCCGAGCCCTAATTCCCAGCTCTGGACTCAGTGGTTGGGAGTCTGATTTGTTTTGTCACTTCAGAGCGAGAGCACACTTTCCACACCCACCTCTCTCTCTCTCGCTCGCTCTCTTATGATTCACAGTCATTAAAATACTGGAACTTTGGAGCTTTAAAGTCACCCTGACCCATGCTCAGCCACCGGGCCTGAGCAGAATATAAAGCAGCGGAGTGATTGATCTGCTTAAGTATCTGCAATTAAGCCACCACTGTGTGTGAGACAGGAGCTGTGCAGTGCCACAGATCCCAAAATCAACCTCTACCACTGCAGACTGCAATCAAACACGAACGGCGAGAGGAGGGATCGAACATAAAAGAACTTAATCACGTCTCACCACATTTTCAACCTATCTCTTTGACCGTGAGAACAGAATCGGTGTTGTTAGGCCATTTGGCTTGTCAAAATCCCATTTTTTTTTAATTCCAAGTTTAGCCAGGCGACCTCCGGTTGTTGTTGTTGTTTTTTTTACCATGTAATGGTATCGGGTCTTGAGCCGATTAACCTTTGTGGTGATATTTATTTGGATAGTGATAAACTGAGTGCCGACTCTGTCCATGAGAGTCCCATGCCCTTGACTTCCCCACTCCGATGCTATAGAAAATTTCGATTAATCTATGAAGTTCATTGGATGGGGATCAAGAACTCATTTAAAGCTGCACTCTTGAGGCACGTCTGGGCAAAATCTAATACTAAGAACGAGGGTGGAAGAGGGTATTGAACTTTCAGTGATACCCTTAATGTGTCTTCCATCAGTCCATGTTTGACTTTTTGACCTCATTGCCAGGTGCAAATTGTTTCTCTTAAAAAAGAAAGGAAATAAAAGAGTGAGATGGGTTGATGCCAGGGTCGTCAGGCTCTTTTCAGCTTGCCCTAATAGCATATTTATGAGGGCTGTAATCTATAATGACATTTTCGATACCACCCCCGTTCTGTTACTTACACGATCCTGATCCATTCCCTGGGATAATCACTATACGTTAATGGGGGTGACTTGAGCCTGAATTGCTTTTTAACTCAAATGGACATCTCAATTGCTGCATTGCGGGGATGGACATGAGAAAGAGAATGAGAGTGATTCTTTAAAAAGATTATGGGTGGGAAACAATGGGGAAGTGTGTTTTATGTGCTTGACTTGCACTATCATCATTACTACTTATGTACCCATGTTTTGTGCATGTAGCTTCACTTATGAACATTAAGCCTGGTAAACTCTAGTATACACATAATCTCATTGTGCAGGTCTGGCTTTAGTTTAAACTCATGTCCATGAGTGCACTTTCAAGTTACCGCTATAGTATTCCCTGTCTGGTGACTGTAGTCCATCCATCATATTGATCTGGGAGATTTCCAGGTTTTTCAGCTCCAATGAGGCACCTGTGAGATCATTAAATCTGTGTGAATACGAATGGGAATGGTATAAAGGTCATCATGTGTCTCATTTTCAGGAAATGTCTACTGTCAATCAAAAACTTTAATGATTTATTGATAGAGATGCTTACATGTTATTTTAAGTGGTATTCTAACAATAAAAAGGTAATTTGATGAATGGGAAAGATTTTTGCATACTGTATGTTAGTAGCCACAATGTTACGTACTATTTTAATGTTAAAATGAATCCTAGTTCAAAAAAAGCTGAAAAATGTACCATATATATATTTTTTTTTAATTATTATTTTATTCAATTGAAGAATGGTTATTTAATGAATAGGATGGGCTTCTGTGGCAATTTATGTATTACTGTATAGCCACAATTTTATGTACAGTTTTAACTGTTAAAATGTTTAAGATTATAATGAATTTTATTCAAATGAATAATAGCGGGAATATATATATATATATATATATATTGAATTTTTCAAATGAATAATAGCGGGAATATATATATATATATATATATTGAATTTTATTCAAATGAATAATAGCGGGAATATATATATATATATATATATTGAATTTTATTCAAATGAATAATAGCGGGAATATATATATATATATATATAT
>NW_015552533.1:118554-126894 GCF_001515605.1 Sinocyclocheilus anshuiensis
GAAAGAGGGGGGGGGGGGGGGGTTGTAATAAATAAATAATGTGCTTGAGAGGATGAAAACTAATTTCAGTAAAGGTGGACCTGTAGGTGATTGATTCTGTGGAAGGCTTTAATCTTGTTCTCATCATCTTCATGCCCATCAGTTTTTGTGAAAATGGTTTTAGCATTACATAGGGGCATTACATGTTTTAGGGACACAAAGTTTAGTCAGGGATTGGGTTACACCATGGACACCAGCTTAGCTGTGGTTTGGATATATGGTGTCCATATTAATATTAGTAGTAGATTTTTTTTTATCACTTTAGATCTCAATAAATGGGGTCAAACTGACCCATATTTAATTACTGTGGAATTTTAACAATTGTTTTTCATTTTTCATAACTTATAAATAATAATATTATAAAATAATAATAACTTGACATTCCATAAATCACTTAAAAATTCACTAAATTTGCTAGTTTCAGGTTTTGTTTTGAAAAGGGTCAATTCTGTATTTATAAAAGGGTCTGTGTATTTAATACCAGACATTCATTCATTCATTTCATTGTTCCTAGATCAAATAAATAATGCTGGGAAAAAAAAAATATTTGTTTATTTTATTTTATTTTTATTTTATTTTATTTTATTTTTTAATATTTCTTAAATATGTGATTTCATCACTTGATCGCTTTTTTTCATACTTAAACTACTAGTAAACATTTTGACCAAAAATCCAAGAAACCACGGTGAGTTGGTGTGTTTAATCTTAGTTTTGTTCCCTCAATATATATATATATATATAAATACATACAGTATCTCACAAGTGAGTACACCCCTCACATTTTTGTAAATATTTTATTATATCTTTTCATGTGATAATGCTATCTCATGTAAACAAACAGTAGTTATAGTGAATGTTTGGTTTTGTTTATGTACTTAGATGAGAGAGTGTTTGTGTATTCAGGGTGGAGGTTCATGTCAAGTAGATGACCATAGCTGTAAATCCACCAATCAAAGTGATGATACCATGTCCTTCTCTTGAAGTTTCAGCACAGTGGAGCTGAACGGTCCTAGGAGAGCGAGTTGGCCAATCCCCTAGATGACTGACGGAGATGTTCTGTCAGTCTCGTTTCTGCGTCCCATGAGAGCACTGGGCCTGTTTCAGTTAATGAGCCCCAACTGCGCTAATGTGTGTTAAAATAGGACTATGTGATTCCCTGCTGCTCTAGCATCACAGCATTATGACAGGCACCGGTGCATCAGTAGCACTGTGGTACACTTCATTCTCCATGATTACACCCTTGGACTTCAAGCATCGACACTACAACAGGTCCACGCGCCTGACATTCGAGGGAATATACTTTCGTTACAACACTGCAAGAGAACTTATTCACTCCGATTAGACTCACTGTGTTTCCTTGACCACTGTCATTGTTGTGCGGGAAAATGAAAAACGTGCAAAGCATATACTTGGGCTGTCAGTAGGATGGCATTTTCTTGTGAGATGTGCTTGAAAAGAAACTGTTTTGCTCTGCCAGTTCTCTTGGTTGCCATCTTAAACACAATGTGGCTCAATTCAGCTCATCTGTAATGAAAAGCTCTTTCGGCTTTCAGCCTCTTTGCTGTTAAGTGAAAGTGACGTGACATGTGGCCAAGTATGGTGACCCATACTTGGAATTTGTGCTCTGCATTTAACCCATCCAAAGTGCACACACACAGCAGTGAACACATACACACCGTGAACACACACCCGGAGCAGTGGGCAGCCATTTATGCTGCGGCGCCCGGGGAGCAGTTGGGGGTTCGGTGCCTTGCTCAAGGGCAGCTCAGTCGTGGTATTGAAGGTGGCAGAGAGCGCTGCACATTCACTCCCCCCACCTACAATCCCTGCCGGTATGAGACTCGAACCCGCAACAGCTTAAAATTTTAAGCTTTATTTCAATTACTAAATAATTAAATAAACAATTGAATAATTTTAGTTGTAGTTTTTGTTAAAATCAGCAAGTCAATATCAGCAATATTAGTATTATTATTCCTACTGCGTATTTGTTTTTAATAAATAAGCAGCATGCAGTAAAAAGCTTTGATTCATACAAGAAAAACACTGAGGAAAATTATAAAGATATAATCATTATTTCTTCTGCATTATTGTTATTATTATAGTTTATCTCATTTGAATATGAAAGCACTGTGTAAAGTTCTGTTTAAAGGTAAGATTTTGCATTAAAACCAGTTTCTCACTTTAATTTAATATAAATGAGAGCGTAAATGAAATTAATGTTTTCAGGTAAAAGGTTCTTGCTGATCTACAACAATGCTGAATTAAATATTTTGTATAGAAATACTTGATTCAGCTGTTTATGAATCTGATTCTCAGATCAAATGATCAAATAAGACTCACTGAAATCTCTGACAAAGTCTGAATCTGTCATGCTACGGTGAATAATAAATGCAAGAAGAAGAAGAGGATCAAGTCAAATATTCTTTAATTAATCAACAAGAGGGTAAATCCAAGAACAGGCAGGCAGGAGACACACGTAGGGACGTAGTCAATAGACAACTAATACTGGACAAAAAACTGTGAACTGACTACAACTTAAATAGGAGGGCAAATGAGGATAAAAGGCAAGACACACCTGAACATAATGACACAATCAAGGGGAGACAGAAACTAGGTCAGGGATCAGGAGGGATGAATGAAAACAAACACAAAGTCCAAGAAAACTAAGGGGAACAGAACTTAACCGTGACAGAATCAGTTTCAGGACAAATATTAATAATGGCGTGTATAAACTAACAATGTGTGATTTCATGATTTCAGTCTCATTTTCAGATTGAAACATTAAAAGTTTGTCATGATTATTAGGTTTTAAATTGTGGTCAAATGTCTGGAAACCCTGATTTTTCTTCTTCTTTGTTTCTCCAACACAATAGTCTAGACATGTTTATTTCTGTAGAGCTTTATATAATTCAGATTGATTCAAAGCAGCTTTACATTAATAAACAGGACAATAACAGCATCAGTGTTGGAAACTTTCTTGAATTATGAAGAATGTTTTAATGTCAGATATAAAGAAGAAGACAATATATGGTGTCATTATTCAGATCAGTGTAAACAGCTCCAGATGAAGTCAAAGTAAATGAATAAATGAATGTAATAGAAATGCTTCAGCTGCTCGTGTGAAATCAGTGCAGCTTTACTGACATCTAGAGCTGAAACTGAGCAGCTGACTGAAAATATGACTGGCTTCATTACAGACGACCGTCCACAATAATAAGCTGTTTGACCATTTATCTGAGAAACCTGCATGACTCTATATGAATTATGAACATGACTATATTCTTAATTAACCCTCTGATGCACAAGCTATGAAAACACCTTCTGAGAGCGCTGCACATTCACTCCCCCCACCTACAATCCCTGCCGGTATGAGACTCGAACCCGCAACCTATGGGTTACGAGTCCGACTCTCTAACCATTAGGCCACAACTTCCCCTATTATAGGGTACATAAAGTAGTTTAGGGGGTGTCTTGTTGTGTGGAATTACTAGAATTATAAAATGTGAATCAGTCAGTAATGGGCATGTAGACACTCCAAAGTTACAAGATCATTTAAATATTGCAGCGTACAGATTTATTATTTTTTTGGACCATTTCTAGAGTAATACCAGACACTGAGTTCCCCAAAATTCTGTCATCATTTACTCACCTATATCTCGCTCTAAACGCCCTAAGACTTTGTTCAATCTTTACCACACAAATTAAGATCTGTTTAATGAAACCGAATGCTTTTGTCCCTCCATTGAAGGTCCAGGTAACTAAAACTTTGAAGATTCAAAAAGGTCACAAAGGCATTGGAAAACCAATCCATGTGAATCAAGCAGTTTAATTCAAGTTTTTCGAATAGATATGATTACTTTATAGTATCAACAGATTTAATTTAGGCCTTTTTTTTTACATCTAAACAATGATCAACACACATACAGAAACTGTTTTTCTCATTTTCTTTTTCTTTTCATTTTCTTAATGATTTGAAAATGGCTAGTTTAATTACAGCAGGGCTGGGCAACTTCAGTCTTTGAGGGCCACAGTCTTGCAGAGTTTAGCTCCAACTCGAATCAAACACACCTGCCTGTAGTTTTTTAGTGATCTTGAAGACATTGATTATCTTGTTCAGGTGTGTTTGATTAGGGTTGGAGCGAAACTCTGCAGGACAGTGGCCCTCCAGGACCGAAGCCCAGCCCTGGTTTACAGGGTAGTGATAGACAGGACGCTATATCTGAGAAGTCACTGTGCAGGTTTCTCTTTGTGAGGTTTGGTTAGCAGTGACTGAAACGCAGCTTTACACACAATTGCCAGTCTGCATGGAGAGGATCTTGAGACTCCAGTAGCTTCAAACACCTGTTTGCTGCTCAGCAGTGGCTTTTTTACAGCTGGCATTACAATACAGTTCATTTGTTTGACAGAAACTTTCCTTAATAAATCTTTATCTGACCAAGATCTTCTGTGCTCTAAATCACTCACAAATATTTTGACAGTTCAATAATTTCTATTTGCTTTTTGCAAAATATTGTTTGTTTTGATGCTTTTTGCAAGACATTGCATTGTTTCATACTTTTCATGTTCAGAAAGATCTTTCTTCCTCACCATATTGCATGAGAACTATGACTTGCTTAATAATGTGGAACAACCTCTAAGAAGACCTGGCAAACTATTGAACAAACCTGTCTGAGATTGATACCAGTTACCTGAAATGATGTGAAAATCAAAACAAACAAAAATCTTACTGTTTATTGTACCGAAATCCTATTGATATGTCACTTGCATAATAATTTGGAACACAGTGTATGTACCTCACATTAAACTCTGGAACGTCTTCAGAACACTTGGACTTTGACTTTATGGTGCTTTATAATGTTTTTGTGCTTTCGTGGGGCTTAAAAATAACACAATAGTATACGCACAATATCGGATTTGGATTGGTCTCGTCTGACCGATACCCGATCTGGCAGAAAATGCCAGTATCGGAGCCGATACCGATTCTGAGTATCAGATCGATGCATCCCTAGTCGCAACACAATGAAAACAAGCCGCAACACAACAGAATTACCAAAACACAATGGAAACAAGTCACAACACCTAAAATTTAGCACAACACAATTCACTTAGTCCTATGCGTTGTGCTGTGGCGATTTTGTTGTGTGTGTTGTGGAGATTTCATTGTGTTGTGCACTACTGGGCCACCATAGCTAAGAATGTTTAGCACTGAAATATGTTTAGATGGACAATCGTATTTAGCTTCAGGTGCTGGTCGTGAACGTGTAGTGACAAGTGACTGTAATGTGCTGCATATGTAATTGTCAAAAATGACTTTTCTAGCAGATGTTTCAATGACATTGAGCTATGACTTATATTAGATTATGTAGATAATTCAATGAAAATTCATTGGTTTTCATCTAATCAGGGTCTGCATGTATTCACACAAGCTGTTTTGTGTTGTTGATGGCTTGTGAGTAAAATACATAAATTACTGGTCAGAGGCTCCTCCAAAAAATAAGAAGTGACTAAGCCATTACAGCATAAGCAGCAGACACACATATTGCATGCAGTCGTTTAAATGTTAATGATTTTGTTTGCAAAAGAGTTATAGTGCTAGTGACTCAGACCCATTTTTATCCCCTTCCCTCAGAGCTGGTAAGCTTGGTCGTTCTGAGCTGGAGAAGTAAACAAAAAAAAAATACTTCATTGCATCAGATGTGCAATAAATAGCAAACGTGGACTAAGCTCTCGTAAACTATTCATACCTCCCCATACATCTGTTTCTTTCTCTCGCCCTCCCTCTTCAGGTCTGTCTTTCTTTGTGCTTGTAGAGCTTGTTGAGCCAAATCTGACATTTGGTAAATACTGCAAGTATGAACTTACGTTTCTTTGTCAGACAACTTTCTGTTTTCTTCTCAGCTTATGCGATTAATGCTTACTACAATAAAGAAGCTGTACTACTGTGCTTGTCTTATCTGAGTAATTAACACTAATTCGGACAATCTAACAATCTATCTTGGTTCATCTAAGCCTTAGGGCAGGTGGGTTGTTATTGAGCAAATCAAACAGAGGGGTATATATATATATATATATATATATATATATATATATACACACACAAATATAATTTTTTTTGTATGGATCTTTTTCATATGTGGATGATTACACATGCTAATTACTTTGAAACTGGTGTGTTTTATGTCTGTCTGTGTTTGTTTTGTTGATGTGTTGTTGGTTTACTTCTGCAGTTTTAAATTGACTCCATGTGGTTGTGAAATATGCTTGTACTTAATGGTTTTTCTTTCCTCTTCTCTAGGTTAAAACAATAGTTTACTCTAAAATTAAATGCTATCAGCATTTTGTTGTTTTAATCCCTAATGACTTTGTTTCTTCTGTAAAAAGCGCAACAGGCGAAGTTCTGAGGACTGTGATGGTCGCTAGATGTAGTTACAATGAATGGGGCCTAAAGCTTTCGAGCTTTAAAAAAAGACCTACAATTCTGTTCATCACACTAAGTTATCGAATGGTTTCAGATTTCTTGGAATATAGGGCATGAGTCACTTGGACCACTTTTATGGTGCTTTGTTAAAGCTTGAAAGCCTTGGTTCTTTGTAATTGCATGCTTTGCTTTAGTGTTCCACTGAGAAAGAGAGAAGAAAGCGAACTACACTCAATAAATCCTGTCTTCTCTTCAATATTACAGGTTTACCGGTCCAAACCTGCCATCACCCATCATCAGCAGCAAAAACTGGCTGAGACTCCACTTCACATCCGATGGAAACCACAAACTGAAAGGCTTCAGTGCTCAGTATCAAGGTAAGAGATGGGCTGTCGTGGGACTGGTGCCTTGTGTCTATGTAACAAGACATTGAAACAGCTCAGGGGTTCTAGCTGTCAAGACTGAAAGAGGCTGAAAAGGAAGAGTTGGAGAAAGTGAAAGGCTAGAGATATGCCGGACCTTATTTACAACACGTTCTACAGAGCATCCTGCTCTTTGCAAGTTTTTCTTTTTCTTTTTTTCTTTGTATTTATTATTTTAATGAATCAATGAATGAATGTTATCTAAAGAAAATGTTTGATTTATTGTATATCATATAACAATTTATTTATATAATTACATAATAGCTTTTTTTAACCAAATTTTAATAATCCAATATGAATTCTTTCTTGAGGTTCTTTCAGCCTTTGGAGAAAAAAAAAAGTTAAGTCATTGACATTAGAACATGAGTGTTAACACACTTTACCATATTTAAATCTGTCTGATAGCGTTTTTCCCCATAATCAGTGCATAAAACCTGTGAAAAAGTGCAGAGATTCACTGGAGGTCTACTGCAACTGCTCTCAGTAGTCATCGTGTGCCCTGCAGAGTTTTCCCCCTGTCTGCAGTTAGAATTAAAGTCATATTATTTGAATCATCTTGGTTAAGTGTTATTAAGTCAGTTAAAGGTCATGAATACCCCCAACTCCTGACACACACACACACACACCAGCTGAGCTACTAGCGGCACTCTCATCACACTCAAGTTCAAAGGTCACCACTCAAAGGAGATGAGCAGAGGGACAGGATTAGTCAGCTCAGCTACGGGAAACAAAGACGCAATCTGCAGGAATTTCACCTCCTCCATAAGCAGATCAGAGCGATGGGATGGGATTACAGGGCTGGAGTTTGATAAATAACTACTTTTAGAGTATCAGGAAGAAAGAAAGGGGAGCTAAGCTCTTAATTAGATTTCACACTAATCTCTCTCCTTTTATTTTACCTCCCTTCCTCTCTCAAACTTTAGTGAAATGCTCTGGAATGAGTAACGTCCAATGAGAAGACACTCTTTACATAACAAGCTACTTTGCTTCCTCTCAGTCTTTTTTCAACTCTGTCCGAGATTAGGAAAGGAGAAGAGAGGGTAAAGCAATTTTAGATAAATAAATTTTCATAGTCTTAGGTTTACAGTTAATGTCCCAAATGGAGCCAATAATAACAAAATGCTGATCTAATACACTCTGATGTTTGGATATTTTTTTGTCAACATACTTCTGTCCATCTATCTTGTCACCAATTCTATACTATTTTGGTCATTTATACTATTTTTTTTTAAGGTTCCACCACCTTGACTTGAAAATATAAGGTGTTTTGTTTTGTTTTCCAGATCTGTAAGTTGAGAGCCCTCATAAATAAATAAAAATAAATGAATTAATAAAACAATGATATATATATATATATATATATATATATATATCATATATTTATTAATTCATTTATTTTTATTTATTTATGAGGGCTCTCAACTTACAGATCTGGAAAACAACACAAAACACCTTATATTT